>NW_015176479.1:651852-656485 GCF_001447785.1 Gekko japonicus
CTTTAAGACCAAGTTTTATTCAGGTACAAGCTCTCCCTCCTCTGCGAAGACAGATCTGCACGTGTCCCCCCCCCAAATAGCTAGCAATCCAAAACAGTCCAGTGGAGCCTGAGTGGTGGGTGTTGCCTTCTGACACACTTCCGGCGATGTCAGGGGGCGTGGCATATGCAAATGAGTTATGCTAATGAGCTCCTGCACCTGTTTTTCTACGAAAGGACCCCTGAGTTCCACCAACAGTGAAAATAGTTGGCAGATTCACCGCAGTCCCTCCAACATAAAGGTGAGTAATCTTTATTGATATGATGAAGCTTAGTTGGCGTGTGACACCATCTTAATAATAATTTAAGAGCTTGGGCTCTTATATTCAGAGAACGAGAGGTCCCAGAACTCTTATTTGTCTTCCCTGTGAAATACGGTTAAGTGCTTGCCCCTTGCCCACAGGCTGGGCTTGATGGCACCAGTAGTTGGTGCAGTGGGACTTCCCACCCAAAGCCGCATGCCAACACTATTGTATTACATAGGAAAGTGAATTAGGAGCCTCCAAGGCATACCTGGCCACAGCAGAGTGAATGGTTCTTCAGGGGGAACCACCACTTCATTAAAACCTCTGAAACACCACACCTCTTGTAAGTTCCAATTTATTAGTCAAAGGTGGTTGTCTCCAGGATCTCCAGCAGAAAGTTATTTTATTGCCAAGAAACCGCTCATCTGATCCACATTTTTATGAAGCACTACAATTGGTATTCATGACCACACTAAAGCTGTTACATGCAGAATATCATTTGCATGAAAGGAGGTGATAGGGGGAAGAGAACAAGGAGAAAGGCCCAATACAATGTGCTAGAAACTCTGCTGTCTCACCTCAACGAATAATAGCTCAGACCACCTAAACCAGTTAAGACTGCGTGCCAGTTACCTTATATACAAATTCCTCCATTTTTTCCATAGCATGATGTGCCTGCAAAGGCAGAGTCAGCACCCGCACCTCCTCCTCCTCTTCTTCTTGGGTTGCTGGACATGGTTGGTCTTGGGCCTAGGAAGAGAGACTCATTAAGCCCGAATACAGGAGGATGTACTGAAGGGCCTGGGAGATTTGCAAATCAAAGTATTTCCATCTTATGTTGAACTGCACTCACCTGTAATGTATTATCAAATCAAGTGTGTTTGTAAAGAGAGAGCTCAGTACGAGAACGGAGACTGCTCCAGAAGACAGGACAGACATGCTCAGACTGGGATACGGCACGGGCGGTGGCATTTATTACTTTTTATTATATTTCTATGCCGTCTCCCAACCAAATTCAAGGCCGCTTCCCACACAAAAAACCAGGGCTATTTTTGGGCAGGAACGCACAGGAACGGAGTTCCGGTTGGCTCCTGAGTTGCCCACGCCCAGCAGGAACTCATTAGTATAATAGGCCACACCCAACAGCAGAGACTCATTAGGACTGGCTACATTAGGGGTGTGTGGCCTAACATGCAAAGGAGTTCCTGCTACAAAAAAAGCCCTGGGCTTTGACAACAAACAAGGTAAACAGAATAAGAAGCAAAAGGTGGGTGTGGCTGGATGACCACACTTCTGGTAACATGGGGGTGTGGCCTGTTATGCTAATGAGTTCCTGCTGGGCTTTTTCTACAAAAAGAGCCCTACAAAAACTATTACGGTATCATCAATAGTCACTAAAACCAATAGAACCATGAAATCAGCAGCAGCACCACAAGACAGCACGACCAATCAAGAGGGTAAGGAGAAAACACACCCAACATCAAAAGCCTGGCAAAACAGAAATGATTCCCCCCTGCGATCTAAACACAAAAGACTAGATGCTGGGTATGTACGTGGGGGAAATGACTATCACAAATAGTGCACCATGACAGAAGAGGTCCCCTTCTCTGGTCACCATACTTCAGAAGGTGAAGCATACTTCTGTTGTGAATCTTTACAGCCAGGGAGCAAGCAAGATACCCTGCCTCCACCACCAAGCAGGATAAACTAAGAGCAGGCCTGCCCTGTCAGCTGCCAGGTATGGGACACCCTGGGAATCACATGCAAGTTGCTCTGAAATCACTGGAAGGACAGCAGCTACAAATTAGATTTTAAGAAGTATTAAAAATAACTTATAGCTGAAACTTTTTAAAGAGATTATCATTTTACGATAACCAGGTTTAAAACAGAATCTGAATTAGTTATCTTAGGAACTCAAGGACGTCTTTAGTTGTTGTAGGTTTTCCGGGCTATATGGCTGTGGTCTTGACATTGGAGCACCTGACGTTTCGTCAGCAGCTGTGAATGATGCATCCTCAGAGGTATAACACAGAAAGATGGAGTATTCTCCGTGTCAATGTGAGAAGAAAAATAGTAGGCAGGTGATTTATATTCTACCCAGGAAGGTGGGGTAAGGCTGAGTCATTATCTTGCAGGAGTTTCCCAGGCTGTGACACGCTAATGGAGGAGCTTTCCTGAGGAGGTTCTTTTGCATATGGATTGGCTGTTGAAATTCTGATCTTATCTGTAGTGCTGTTGTAAGATGTAGAGCATTTTGTGTTTTTCAGGACAAGAAAAGTTGACAAAAATACAGTTTAAACAGATTATTTAACTTGTATTTTTGTCCATTTTTCCAACAGGAAAAAAGAGTACTCTGTCTCCACACAATGCCACAGGCTGTGAGCCATGGGTTAAGAGCTTAGAACAGCTTTTTCTAAAACAGAAAGGGTATTTCAGCTAACTATAAGAAATGTATAGTATATTCTGAGGCTGTATGAAGGTTCTACTCAGTTTTAAATCAATGTGTTCTTACAGCAACCAATTAGTATGCACTTTTATTTAGGAAGTATTTTTAAGATGAAGTGATTTAAATCAACCCATACTGTTTTAATACTATTTAGGGAGACCCAGGAGCTAGTTAGAAGTTAATTAAACTCTATCAGCACTGGTAAAAGGTATTCCCAGTAACTTCTTTCAATCAGCAAATTAGGTGCTGCATTTAGATCAACTGAGATTATGGAACAGTCTTCCAGTGTAGTCCCATGTACAAAGCACTGAAGTAATTTAATCTAGATATGATCAAAACATGACTACACTCAACACAACCAGATCTTATGCTTCCATGAACAAACTCATTTGGCCAATCAGCTGAAGTTGGTGGAAGTGCTACAAGCAAAGAAGAAGAAGAAGGAGAAGGAGAAGGAGGAGGAGGAGGAGATTGGATTTATACCCCGCCCTTCACTACCCAAGGGAGTCTCAGAGCGGCTTACAAACTCCTTTCCCTTCCCCTCCCCACAACAGACACCCTGTGAGGTAGGTGGGGCTGAAAGAATGCTGACAGAAACAGCTCTTTTTCAAGGATGAGGAAATGGAAGAATCAGACCCTGCACCAGTTGAACGCCTGCCGGAGCAGCTGGGTCTAGAAGCAGATCCAGCGAAAGAAGCGTCAGGGAGCAAGAGTTGCTTATTTTGGCAGGAGACTAAAGAAATGGGAGAGAGATTAGAATGTCAGTCACTTAGGGTTGCCAAGTGACTTACCGGCTGCAGCGGGGGAGCGGGAGTCCCATTCTGGGACATTTGCGCACGCCGCAACAACATCACCCGGAAGTGACGCCATCACACTGGGCATGTCGGCGGGCAACGCTCTACCAACCACCCTGGTACCACAGAGTTTTCAGGGTGATTGCTACAGCATTGCCCAGCGACGTGCCCAGCGTGATGACGTCACTTCTGGGCGACGTCATCACGCCAGGCACGTCAGCCCGATCTGGCCACTTCGGGGGTGGGGTTCCCCCCGCCGGCCAGATCCGGACCGGCGGATTGGGGGTCCTTTTAGCATGGGAACCTCCGCTCTCCCAGGGGACCTGGCGACCCTATGGTCATTGCTGGCTTCTCCTGAACAGGCAGAGCGCAGAAGATGGAGAGAGCGCTTGACAGCCTGAGAGACAAAGAAGTGACCGTTTAATTGCACAGCAGTGATCAGTGCTTGTCCCTGGAGTACAGTAATTACCCACTACAGTAGGGGTGTCGAACTCATTTATTACGAGGGCTGGACCTGACATAATGAGACCTTGTCGGGCCGGGCCATGTGTGTCATAAAATGTAATGCCAGGTAGCAGAGATATAAACTTTATAAAGGACACGAACATAAAGATTTTTTTTTACTTAAAATAAAAACATGCTTAAAACATTAGCTCTGTAAGCTGCAAACCTACTTTTGATTTATCGACATTCACCACGGAAATCTCATGCTCAGAGTTCTGAGTCTAGGACCCAGGTTAAAACATGAAATGGCTGAGTGATTAAGAGAGGCTGGCAAAGCAAGCTATGATGCAGCAGCAGCAGAACTGGAAGCAGGAGATGGCCAGTTCCACTGCGGGCCTGATGGAAGCCCTCCGGGGGCCTGATCCGGCCCCTGGGCTGCATGTTTGACATCCCTGAACTACAGGGTATTACAGAAATAAGAAAAGGACATAAAACATATGAGGCTAATTAAGTTGTACAATCACTCGTGTTATCTTGGCACTCCCTTCCCAGAAATGGATGCAAGCCCACTGTAACTTTGAAAAATAGAGAATGGTCAAGACAGACTTTACTCCATTGCTCCCTGTTCCCCAGACCTTGGCTTGTGTACCTCTAACAGGGTGTCCA
>NW_015176479.1:658049-659165 GCF_001447785.1 Gekko japonicus
AATCTGTTAAACATCTTCATTATGCTGTATGCCAATTTACTCCAAACAGTAGCTGTGAACTTCATTGCTGTATGCTAATTTACTGCTCACTCTCTACCTGTATGTCTTTTCCAGTGTATCTGAGGAAGTGTGTTTGCACACGAAAGCTTATACCTTGAATAAAACTTTGTATGGTCATAAAGGTGTCACAGGACTCAAACTTTGTTCTCCTGTCAAGTTTGTATGACTTGAGCGAGCTACAGCAAAGTGATTTTTAATAAGCAGACGTCTATATAAATGGTTTAATACAGTTCCCTGATAGAGAACAAAAGCTTATACCTTGAATAAAACTTTGTATGGTCATAAAGGTGTCACAGGACTCAAACTTTGTTCTCCTGTCAAGTTTGTATGACTTGAGCGAGCTACAGCAAAGTGATTTTTAATAAGCAGACGTCTATATAAATGGTTTAATACAGTTCCCTGATAGAGAACTACTTACAATGGGTGAATTAGTTGCCAGTGGGTCTCCTTTCTCCTCTAACAGGGGTCCAAGTTCAGCCAGTTCCACAACTTCCTTCTCTCTGACATTATTTGAAGGTCCATTTCCTTGGCTGTTTACTGATCCTTTACGGGACGACATCTGGTCAGAACACAAGACACCAGACCTGGACTTCTGCAAAAGCAGAACCACCAGACTTCTCCAGCACCCTTATGAATTCTCGCTAGGAAGAAGAAAACATTACTTTGCAGACCAGTTTGTTTCTAAATACATTTGCAACCTAGATGCACAGCAGTTGTTCCTTCCTAGTAAGCCCAAGAATCTTCCAAATACTCTTTTCCATTTACCTGATAAAAATAGATCTTAAGAAATTAGTCTGTGTGTTTCAATTAAATCCAAGAAAAGGAGCTAGTTCTGAATAAGAACACTCACTCAGGGGTCATTTCCTGCAGGAGCGCACAGGAGCGGAGCTCTGGCAGTAAAGAGCCCAGGGGGCGGGCACATGCAACAAGCCCCACCCCCTGCTCCCAGCAGCCCTCAGTCAGAGCAAGAAGCAGCCAGGTAAGCTGCAGAGCCCCCCCAAAAAACCAGTCCAGTGGCACCTTTAAGACCAAGTTTTATTCAGGTACAAGCTCTCC
>NW_015176479.1:659224-660788 GCF_001447785.1 Gekko japonicus
CCCCCCCCCAATAGCTAGCAATCCAAAACAGTCCAGTGGAGCCTGAACGGTGGGTGTTGCCTTCTGACACACTTCCGGTGATGTCAGGGGGTGTGGCATATGCAAATAAGTTATGCTAATGAGCTATGCTAATGAGCTCCGGCACCTCTTTTTCTACGAAATGACCCCTGAGAACACTGTTACGTTGTTTACAGATGATGCACTCATGCATCACAGCAAACACCATGCTAGCAAAGGAATTTCCCCTTATACGAAATACGAAGGAATGCTGCTAACCCGCTGCCTGCTTTTTTGTAATTTTTGATTGATACTTTTGTTATTTTTTTAATTTATAATTTTGCCCAGACAATCAGGGGAACATTTTTAATCAGAAGATTTGTATGGGAGGAATATAACCAATCAGCTAAACATCAGAACAGCACTCCCAGGGACTCACTTTCAAAGCACAAGAGGCTGGTGGCCAACCCGGCTTGATCAAGGTTCACCTATGAATACACAGCTCATTTGAAACGATTCCCCTAAGAGCAAGGGGTTCAAATACAAGATTCTACGAAATCCAAATAATCTATGATTCAAACCCCTCCCAAAGACTAAAGCTAATTTTGTCCTGAATTTGACATTCATACAGAAGTGGACAGAGGATAAAGACACACGTTTCATATCCGGGGGGGGGGGGGGGTCAGCAGAAACCAGTTGTTCAAATATCAAGCCACAAAAACAAAAGCTATATATTCCTACTTGCATGAATGAAAACTGTTCTGCTCATGCACAGGTGGGTAAGAGGCAGCTTTCCCTGGGCTGTAGTCCCTCAAAAAGCTGCTCCAGAAGGTCAGAATGACATGTGATGTGGAATGGAAAGATGCAGCCACAAAGGAATATCTGTAATAGTACCATCACCTCCTATGTTCAGCAGAGTGAGAGTTTTCATCAAAGCTGTAACAAGCTAGAACAGTGGGAGGCAACAATAAGAGATTATGGGGTAAACAAGGGCGTAGACTTTCCAATTTCCCGGGGGGGGGGGGGGGCTGGGCCAGGGCCAGAGGCATTGCTATGCTAGGCCCTTAAAAGAACCGAGGCCCAGTGACATCATAGGGAGGAGCCAGTGACATCACAGGCAATTGTCACTATCTATGGAGGCGGAGCCATGTGGGATTTAGGAAGGGGCTCCCCAGAAATTTAGGGGGGCCTGGGAACCCCCCTAGCCATGCCCCTGGCCTGGGCTAAACCCAGGAAAAGTTGGGAGTTGGCCAGTGGTTAAGGTGGTATCTCCGCGGTCTCCTGCTGTGTCCTTTATTTACATTCACTTTTAGAATAGTCACTTTAAGATCTACAAATATACATACCATGACAAACAAATGGTCATAAAGTTGAAAGTAAGGAGGGCAACACAGAAAAGCCTGTAGGGGAACATTTTAAAGGTTTTCCTGGACATTCATTTACAGGAGTCTTGTTTCTGCCTTATTCACAAGGGTGACTTTGTACTGAAATTTACTAAATTATGCCATCACAGATGCCTTCCACCAGTGGGGCCAGGACACTAGAAGCCCTCCCACTGTTGCCCCCC
>NW_015176479.1:660916-663277 GCF_001447785.1 Gekko japonicus
GGCAACACCCCCTGACATCACCGGAAGTGTGTCATAAGGCCACACACCCCGCCCCCAACGGTCCTGGCCACCACCGCCGGCCTTGCAGCTCCACTGCCGAGCCCCATGAGGGGCCCGGCGGTGAACCTGCAAGGCCGCCGGGAGTGCAAGGAAGCCCCACGAAGGCCCTCCCTGGCCCCAGGCAGGCAGGGGTGGGGAGAGGCGGGGAGGAAGCAACTTACCCTCCCTCTTCTCCTGCCTCCTCCTGGCTGAATGAGGGCCGGAAGCGGGGCAGCCGGAAGCAGGGGGCGGGGCTTCGTCATGTGCCCCGCCCCGTACCTCACCCGGGGGAACTGCGATCCCCCGCGATCCCCCCCGAAATGACCTCTGGTCGTTAGTCATCAGGGTGTCTCAAGACTCCTGATCCACACACCCCCACGTGACAACAGACTTAATGCAGTTACCCCACCGGGGTTCTCTTTACCTAACACTCTTACAGCGATGAACGCGGCATCCCAGGCAACCCTTCACTTCATAGCTGCTGTTCCCAGCGAATGCTTGGTGAGCTCCCTCTGTTATAGAGTCCGATCTTATTTTATGCAGCGTAATCTGTACTCTATGCCATAGCTACAGACAGACAGGTCCCCCCCCGCCTTGAATTTCACAATCTTTTAACCCACATATGATTCAATCTTTTTAAATCTATGAGCCTCAGATGCCGCAAATATTACTGCCAGGTTATCACCTGTGCCCCACTTTTCTGCAATAGTTCCCCTTCTCGCAAGGAGGCGGAGAAGCGGAGTTCTGCTCTGCAGCGAACCTGACGAAGAGGTCAGTCAGTTCAGCAGACTGGGGACAACGCCCGCGGCCGGGGCCTGACTTCGGCAGCCACTGCCACCCGGTGGAGGTGCCTGGCCTTCCGGCCGCCCCCAGGCGCCCCACACTCTTCTTTGCAGTACCTCCTGGGTGGGTTGCTTGCATGCCACGCCAGCCCGATCCAGACGAGCCTGTGGATTGGGCACAGTGTGAAATGTCCTTGCCGGCGATTGCAACGACGCTGCGTTTCCGCTGTCGCCCGCCTCCTTTTGCAACGAGGCCGGGCGCTGGAGGATGGCGAAGCCCAGTGGCTGTGCCGCAGGTCCGGCTGCTTTCATCGCCATTCTGATTGGGCAATGAAATGGGCAGCCCGGCTTCCAGACTTCCCCTTTGCTGGGATGAGAACATGTGTGAACTGGCGGCGGCGGGGGGAGCGAAAGGGTGCCCTGAACTGGCTGCCCGTGCTTTAAAGGGTGGGCAGCCAAATTTGCAAGTCTCCCCTTTGCTCCCTCCAGTTCTTAGACAGGGGAGAGCGAAAGGGTGCCCTGAAATGGATGCCTGCGCTTTAAAGCCTACCTGTGCTGGTTGCTCTGGGGGGCAATTTGGGGGGAAGGCGCCAGCCCCCGAGCCCCCCATACTCTATATCTATATGCTTTCTGTTTTCTATATCCACATGCCTTCTCCTGTGATTACATTATGATAACATTCTGTGTCTTATTTCCTGTTGCAAGCCAAATGGTGAGGCCAAACGGCCTCAATAGCCATGCCATAAACCCACATTCTTTCACACTTTCATGCCAAAAGCCAGACCTCATGGCTACACTTTCTGGCCCACATGCGACAAGTCACGTACTCAATGAAGTAGCTGGAGTTTGGGGTCAACTGACTGCAGGCATGGACTCCAAACTCCTAGCCAATCTATACACACACCTGATGTTAGCAACCATGGCAACCAAACAATTGGCCACACACCCCTGCTACTCGCGATTGGCTGATGGCCACGGCTAATCATGATTAGATTGGGGTATAATTGATTGATCCCTATGGGAGTGAGCTCTCTTGCTCTCTCCCCTGTCCTGTTGCCTGTTTTATTGCACCTGGAATACTATCTCGTGGGAGACAAAGAGTTGCTTTGTGAACTGGAGCACATGGTTGTGCAAAGATGGGATTTCTCCTCAAAATCCCTTGGTACTTGGACTATTTTGGACTGATGGATACTCCTGACTTGGTAACTATGAATCATTAATGTTTAGTTAAGGCAAACAGCCCTAGCCTTTGTTATTTTTGTAATCTCTGGTAGTCTGTGCTAAGGTCTGTACTGAATAAAGAGCCTTCTTATTTCTAATTTGTCTCTGATGTTGTAACTTGAATTCCAAGGCTAGATCTTGTGCCTTATGCTCACCACATAAGATACCTTTGTAAGAGTAAGCGTGTGCATCTCTGGATTGAGTTGCTAATGTGTTAAATTCCAGATGCCAACTGAGGGTTTGGAATCTCTTCCCTCAGGAGAGCAGGAACGAATGGAAAGAGGTTCTGGTGGCAAATTGTTCTGGAAACCAGTGAGGG
>NW_015176479.1:663400-667483 GCF_001447785.1 Gekko japonicus
TGTGGAGAAATATGATATTGACATGCTTTTTTGACCTTTTTCTCTCTCTGTACTTTTATTTTTGTTTTTTTTAAATCCTATAATTAAAAAAAAAAATTACAGAAAAGATGTTCCCTACAGCAAATGCCATGGGTGTAAGACTTGTAGGATAACCCCTATGAGCAAATATGTCTGCTGTGTATGTAACAGAATCAAGTGCACCCTTTCAAGCAGAACGGCTTTTTTTTAAGATAGTGCACTGCACTAGTGCACCAAAAGGAAGTTTGTTCACAGTGATCAGTCTTACTGCCACCTCTTCCAAAGCCAACAGAAAGCTTATGGAAAAATGTTCCCAATCGAATTTTCTTTCTTATGCCACTCTTTACTGTATACTGAACCCACTCGTGGGATAGGGTGGGGTATAAATTAAATAAATAATTTCTCTGTACTTTTATTTTTCTGTTTTTTTAAAATCCTATAATTAAAAAAAATCAATTACAGAAAAGATGTTCCCTACAGCAAATGCCATGGGTGTAAGGCTTGTAGGATAACCTCTATGAGCAAATATGTCCGCTGTGTATGTAACAGAATCAACTGCACCCTTTCAAGCAGAACGGCTTTTCTTTAAGATAGTGCACTGCACTAGTGCACCAAGAGGAAGTTTGTTCACAGTGATCAGTCTTCTCCAGTGAGTATCTGCACACACTCAGGTTGCACAGAGCCCAACAGGTTGCACAGAGCCCAACAAATATTTACATGGCTACATGACTGAAATACAGCTAGATGACATGATGCTATGTCTGTCTCAAGTAACATCCAAAATACACAACACAGTCCACATAATACCTTTTTTATTAGGACCAGCCAGATGACACATAACAGTGCATGAGCTTTTGAGTTCACCAGAACTCTTCATTGAGCTGCATGTTACAAAAGCAAAAAATTAAAATGCTTAGAAAGAGAAAAGAGCAGGTAGAGAAAGAGGTACTTTTCTCCCTTTCTCACAATACAAGAACTCGTGGGCACTCCAAGAAATTGCTGAGTGGTCGGGTTAGAACGGATAAAAGGAAGTACTTCTTCACCCAAAGAGTGATTAACACTTGGAATTCACTGCCACAGGAAGTGGTGGCAGCTACACGCATGGACGGCTTCCAAAGGGAATTAGATAAGCATATGGAGCAGAGGTCCATCAGTGGCTATTAGCCACAAGGTATAGATAGGGACTCTGGGGCAAGTGATGCTCTGTCATCTTGGTGCTTGGGGGGGGTCAACAGTGGGAGGGCTTCTAATGTCCTGGCCCCACTGGTGGACCTCCTGATGGCACTGGTATTTCTGGCCACTGTGGGATACAGAGTGTTGGACTGGATGGGCCTTTGGCCTGATCCAACATTGGCATCTCTTATGTTCTTATGTTAAAAGAAAATTCCTCAGGACGTGATGGTGAGTCCTGCTCATGCTGCTTCTAATGGTGCTGTTTTCAAGTTACACCCAGCTCTTTCAGGCAAGAAACAATAAAAGAAACGCCAGAGGGCTCAGGTACCCGCACACATGAAGCCCCAGGCTCTTGGTCACTTGCAGCCAGGAAGTCAAGGGGTTGAGGACCTGAATATGGTATGCAGACGAGTGGGTCAACTTACACTGCTTAATGAGGTGGCAGAATGAGGCACACCACTGCTGAATGCGAACTCATAAAATAAGACTCGCTGCAAGCAGAAAAGTCAGCATGGAAAGAGGTTCTAACCACCTTTTCTTCTGCAGCACCAGAGGTCAAATCGAAAAGAACTTTTAACATGGGGAAGCATTTCTTCTTCTTCTTTAACAAACTGCCTAATGAAGTGTTCTGGAGAACGTGACCGTGTGCATACTATTTTGTGCCATAACTCTGACTCGCAGGCCCTTCCCCTCGCTCCAGATACACAAGAGCTGTCTAAGGTTTAATGGTGGTGGGGAGAGAAATACAGAAACGCTCAAGGGTACTCTAATAATTAAAATATATGTATTTAATATTAATATGTCTTCAATTTTCTGTATGTTTTGGTGAGGTGGCATACAAGTCAAGTAGCTCTTTTGGTTGTGGCAAAGTGTGCATGCAGCTCTTCATGAGCTGTGGACTACCACTAATCTATTTTAGAGAAAGCTATAAACATAATATACCTCTTAAAATAATGCTACCTTGCTGCTCGTACATTCCAAAAATCATTTCAAAGCACTGGTTCCCGCCCTTAAAGACCTTTATGGCTTGGGACCAGAAATGTGAAGGACCAAAACACCCTGAAATGTTTTTCTCACCCCTACAGGCTTTTTCATTATTTACATTTGGGGAGAAGTGGATTCATTTCCCATATTTTGTTGCCCGTGAAAAAAGCTCAACCATAAAACTAATGTCTTTTGGCTTCTCCAATGGAAAACCAAAGGATCTAAACAAATAAGGGCCCCTATGCAAGAGCTACTGATCAAAGACACATTAGAAGACCACTCAAAAGCCACCATGTTGGCTAATATAAAATAAGCATCTTCGGTGAGAAATCATTCCTGTCTTGTATTACAGCATGAACAGTTTTGGCACTCTCCTTTCATGAACAGCTTCGCTATCCAACTGAAGGGTGGTGGTGGTGGTGGTGGGGAAGCTAAAGCCTTACATTCCTGGGCCCTAAAGAACTCTAATTGCCTCCTGAAACCAATCTGATCTCAAATTACAGATTCAAGCTACACCAAACTTTGAGGACACTTGAAATCTAGCCTGTCAGTGGTGAGTGGTTAAGACTCTGAACTGCAGGCTGTGGAAGGTTGGTAGTTCAGCAGTTTGAGACCCAAGTGCCGCATGACAGAGTGAGCTCCCGTCTCTATTTCCAGCTCCTGCCAACCTAGCAGGTAACAGCGTTCCGTGCGCCTTGGTGTTTAGTCATGCCGGCCACATGACCACGGAAACGACTTCAGACAGCGCTGGCTCTTCGGCTTTGAAACGGAGATGAGCACCGCAACCCTAGAGTCGGACTCGACTGGCTTTCGAGCAAGGGAACCTTTACCTTTACCTTTTTACCAGACTGTATTCTCAAGTTAATAGACGGTTCTTGTTTCCCAGAATAGCTTTCAAGAAAACTTTTTATGAAAAATGGAGCAGAAATCACACTCTCCTGAACCACTCGGGGAAATAATGCAAAGAGTAAAAGATATAACAGTAAACACCACAAGGATGGGCATTTTTTCTAGTGCTACTTTCCATGATCTAGGGTAACTATGGCATTCTATTCCCTCCTCCAAGCATTATTTCACAGGCCTTAAATACATGTTCCTCAGAAGCAATATGAAAGCCGCCATCAGTTATCCTCCCCTAAAACTGGTTTACCTCCATGCACTACACCTCAATCAATAGCTGTTTAACAAAAATGGCCTTCTAGTTTAACAATATCTCCATATGTGCCTCTTCAGCTTGAAAATTAAATCACTTACATGGTTCATATTTTTTCTAGCTTTCTTGTGAACTAGTCTTATCTGAGAACTTCCTTACTCAAGCCACAAACCTCAGAACCCTCAGCTTTCCCACTCACATTTTGCTACACAGGCTGAGGCATGCAGTACAACAGAGGCATTACAGAACCCCAAAGATAGCTCATGCGTTGGCAACAATCCAGAGCTGTTTGTATGCATCAAAATGCTTCCATTGCTGATACCCGCTTCCTCATTGAACCTCAATTGTTTAGAATTTGGAGTTTTTTTAAGACCAATTTCTTCTCTTTTAATTTCATTTACTAGTTGTTTATATTTCTCCTGTTTCTGTTTTCTTAGCCAGATTCCTTGCCTAATCAATCTACCCCTCGCAAAGGCCTTAAAGGCGTCCCAAACCACAGCAATATTCGTTTCTGGTATTAGATTGTGCTCAAAGAAGTTCTTAAATTCTTCTTTACATTCTGTCGTGAATTTTTAATTTGTTAGCATCCATGATTTTATCGTCCATCTTGTTGCTTTAGGTACGTCTTGCATTTCCAGCAACACCGGGTTATGGTCAGCAAAAGTCAGGGGAAGGATCTCCGCTTCTATTACATCCATAAGAATTGTACTTGAGGCCCAGATCATGTCAATCCTAGAGTATGAATTATGACGTGA
>NW_015176480.1:0-24085 GCF_001447785.1 Gekko japonicus
CCTGGAGAAGTTGGCATAACATGAGGTAACAACCTGGAGTCACTCTACATCATATTTTTAATTCTGAACTGGGTCATAGAAAGTGGATTTAAAATCCACAAAATGGAGACAGGGATAGGCAGGGGGAAATTGTATAAAAATCTAAAATCTTTTTTAAAAAACAGGGTGGGGCATTAAAACTCCCAAGATAATAGAAACAATATCTGTAGCTTTAAGCTACAAGTGCAATGAGCTCTTGTAAGACTACATTAGGACCATTTTGGGGAATCACTAGGTAACGACAACAATATTCCTGAGCCTTCTAAGTCTGGGTTTTTACCAATCAAAGGTGCATGGCAGGATGCACTGGAAGGCCAAAACAACCTAGGGAAGGTCCTGCTTCCTTCCCTGTTGCATTGCCCGATGGAGAAAGGACTTGCTTGGGCCCAACCTGGGGACAGCCATCAGGTGACTCACTACTACAACCTGATACAACTCGGCCATTTTTTTCAAACTCACATCCTTTCTCCAAGAATATTGGTGGTATCCATTTTTCTCTCCTCCCTCATTTTATTTTCACCACTATTAAGTTTGGTGTAGTGGTTAAGTGCACGAAATCTAATCTGGGAGAACCGGGTTTGATTCCCCACTCCTTCATTTGCAGCTGCTGGATGACCTTAGGCAAGCCATAGTTCTGTCAGAGCTGTTTTCTCAAGGACAGTTGTGGAAAGAGCTCTCTCCACCCCACCTACCTCACAGGGTGTCTGTTGTGGGGAGGGGAAGGGAAAGGAGTTTGTAAGCCGCTCTGAAACTCTGAGTGAAGGGCAGGGTATAAATCCAATCTCTTCTTCTTCTTCTTTGTGGCTGGGTTGGCTGAGAGACAGAGAAACCATCCCAAGGTCACCCAGTGAGTTTAATGGCTGTGTGGGAATTTGAACCTGGATTTTCCCAATCCTAGTCTGAGTCACTAGTCTCTACATCATGTGCTTTATCCCAAAGGATGTATCTGAGATGCAAAGTAGTATACAGGTACTGTTAGTGAAGCAGTCTGAGCAATCCAATATATAACAACCAAGTAAATACAGCTCTTCCTTTAGGGTTGCCAGGTCTGGGTTGGAAAATACCTGGAGACTTTGGGGGTGGATCCCAGAGAGGGCGGGGTTTGGGGAGGGGAGGGGCCTCAGCCTGGTATAATGCCATAGAGTCCACCCTTCAAAACGGCCAGTTTCTCCAGGGGAGCTAATCTCTGTCAGCAGGGGATTAGTTGTAAAAGTTGGAGATCTCCAGGCCCAACCTGGAGGCTGGCAACCCTATCTTCCTTGCATGCAGATGAGTGGAGAGAGAGAGAAAAACTTTAGTATGTTGAAGGTGCATGAATGAGGTCAATTAAAAGGTGAGTACCTTGGTATTTGTTCACACAAAATCCATTGTCCCATCTCTCCTCAAATAATGATTTGATTTAGGGAGTCAATCGCTCATTTAGGGCTTAAAAACTACAAACATATATTCACATTACTTGCATTTTAGTCTGATGTAGGATTGACAATTCTCTATTAGAAGAACTTTTATGAAACTAAATTTGCAAAGTCCCCCAGGAAGAAAGAATTATGTTATTACTAAACCACTGTAACTTTGTGCTGTAGATATGCCCTTATTCTTCCTTCTGGCATTACCCTTTATTACACAGATATGCAAGACATAGTTGAAATAAGCAGATTGGAATAGTGCTGGACCTGCACAGAGTGTTATTTGATGCTCAAAGAAACTTAAGGAACATTAACCTCGGGAAATGTCCAAACAGAATGATTATGTCCAGGTTTTGCCATTTCCCATTCAAAGTATGTACTTTTTGGAATTCACATAATATATATTTGCAACCAAAATGTGAGAGTTATGTTTAAAGATGAGCAAATGTTGATATGACTGTGTTATGTTCCCTCAGTAGGTAATGATATTGATAAACGATTACAAATGTATGTATCGGGTTACAAATGTATTCTGAATTTTGCTTTTAATTATGCTAGTTACTAGTGTTCCCTCTAAGCTGAGTTAGTGTGAACTAGCTTACAGTTTTTTAGCCTCTGGCTCACACATTTTGGGCTTAGCTCAGGAAGGATGGCTCCAGAACAAACTAATTTATGCAGTAGCCAAATCGCTTGCTCACAACTTTAATGCCATTAGCTCACAAAATAGAATTTTTGCTCACAGGACTCCACAGCTTAGAGGGACTCTGAGTTCTTTTTCAGAGTAAGCAAATGGTAAGTTAAAGAGCTAGTTTTGGACAACTTTAAGTCCTTCATATAGCAGAACAACAGCTTATTTTAAAGAGCAATAAATATATAATACATAACTCATGACAACTCAGTACATTCAAACACCATACATATATGTATAAACAGAAACCTGCAATTTCATAGGCTACATTAGATACCTATGCAGTACAGAACTGAGGGGGAAAATCTGACACGTGGTAGTAAAATTCCATGGTAGTCACAAATCAGCATTTGTGATAAGGGTATGAAAAAGGAATTGGATGTCATTTCTCTTGCTTTTTCGTGAGCACATTTCATTAAAAATGAAAGCAAGGGACACTTTAATGAATATAATTCTAAGAATATAAAGAGGATTTCCCCTGCAGGCACACTGGTTTAATCCTTAAATGATATTTTGCAATGAAAATAGGAAAAAAGGTGAATCTGAGATAAATTACAGCAAATTGTTTAATGGCAGTTCAACTGTAACATCCCTATGGTGCATGACCGTTGACCATTCTGTCCTGGGGTGCTGTTCCCATAATAGAATCTAAAAACTATATGTTACAACGTTCAGAGTTAGTACAATTTATGTTAAGCTCTGGAAGTTGAAACATGTCAGCTGAGGATACCACAACAATACATGCTAATTCACATCAAGCCATGAAAAAAAACCCACCTGTAAAGAACCCTTGCTTCATAATCAGCAACTCATGTGTTATAACAGCAGGGACAGTGGTTTAAAAAAAAGATGGGGGGGGGGGAAGCTTGATCCTAAAAGTACATAAAATACTGCTTATACAACAGTCCCACTCCCAAACCCACACTGGCAATTTACAGCACGAGTAGGGCTAGATAGATTCCAGACTGTGATAAAAGTCTAAAAGATGAAGGGGGGATGTGATAGAGAATAGATAACCTGCTTGTAAAAAAGAAATCATACCAGTGTGGGCTTTGGGGATGGATGGATTCACTATGCCAAGCATGCCGTATCTTCGTTTCACTCTATGTCTTAACAGAAGGAAACAGTCACCATGGATTGACATAACAGGAGTTATGGAACAGCCACGATGTGGCCATGCAGATCATTATGGGGAAAGCACAGATAATAAAACTAGTGTCATGTCTCTATCACAATTTTGCTACACCAGTTAGCTCAGCAGTTACCCCAATCTTGGCTTTAGGGGAACAAGAAGATTGACCAGCAGCTCTGACTATTACTGGGATTATGTGTGCATGTATTTATTATCTACCATTACTCCTTTTCCCACCCATATACGCTTGCTTACTCAACCCTCCCTTCTTAATTCATCTGTGGATTTTCCTCCTATCTGTTCTTTATCTCCATTTACCCCTAAGCCCTCCTCATTCATAGAAATCCTACTGGGAGACTTGCGCTGGATGGCTTTCAGCTCGCTCCCAGCCAGAACAATCAGACTGAAGGGAACACTTTGTGCCAGCCTTGGTGTCAGCCAATATTCTTTCTATCTAGGCAATCAGCAGATACGACATGACTCGTCTGATCACATCAATTTCAATCCAGACTGCTATGAACTGTCAGCCTAATAATACAAAAGCCTTTCGTTCAACCGCTCCCTCTTCTCTTGGGACATACGACACCTTTACATAATGCAGTGAAACCACTCCTCAACCTGATGGTAATAGGAGGCAACAGCCTTTTCAGTGGCCTGCCAAAGTGCTACAGGGATTAATCAGTTCCGTCCCCAAAGAAATCTTCTCTGTGTGATCAGGAAATGGCATGTCCATTCCTCCACAATCTGTCTGCTTTTAAACAGCAGACGTTCCAGCTTTGTGCATAGTTGTCTCAAGGTGTTTGCCAGTCAGAGGCCCCGTTCATACGAGCCCATTTGGGCCGGGAGCGGGACGGAACTGGGGCGGAGCAAACAGGCGCGATCTCACCTCACATCTGGTGAGCGTGCCGTCTCCGTCCCTGATCCGGCCCAAATGGCAATACCCCGCTGCAAAGACGAACCACCTATCTAGGTGGTAGCAATCGTCTGGGGCGCCCCAAGCCGGCCGTGGGATCGGCGGCGCGTCCTTGCGCCGCCGCATCCCGGCCCCCGGGCGTACTGCGCATGCTCGGGCATGCGCAGTTCGGCAGCCTCCCCCTCCCATCTGGCTCGTCCTCCCCGGCGTCTGCTCTTGCCGGGGAGAAGAGGCGCTGCGGCCAGGGGATCCGTGGGATCCCGCCGCAGCGTCTCAACTTTGGAGCGGCTCTATTTAGCCGCGCTTTACCTCGTCGTTTCCCTGCCGTGTGGCAGGGGCCAGAGACATGCAAAGTCAAATATCAAAGTCAAACTCAATCCACCAAGTGGCTTCAGATTCAGATGGACAGCACAAGGAATCCTCTTGAGGCAGCATTTTGAAACCCTAATGACATTTTTCTGTATAGCCAGGTTGGCCAATTAACTACCTGTGGGTTGCAGGCTAGATTGATACAATTTTATCTGGCCTTTGATGTCCCTACCAAATGGTGGTGAAAGGTTTGCCCTAAGTTTCACTTGTGAGAAAAAGGATACTTCCATGCTGTATAAGCTGGAAAAAGTCCATATTTCAATATTAAATTTCTCTGTAGGTTTGTATGTCATGTTCGTGTTGTCCCTGAATGCTGGCTACCTTAAAGTGAAATCTTCTTATCCTACATGGTTCAGATTTATTATTTATATCCTTTCTTTTGTCCACTATGGGATTCAAAGAGGGTATCCCGATGATTCCAAGTTGATTTCCCATAAAGGAACTGACTAGATTTGTAACTACATATTTCAGCAAAGAAGGAGAGTGCACTTCAAATATGTTAATTTCAGATCTGGATTTTGGTAAGGGCAGAGTTTTTGTTAACCTACATTTTTGAGGCTCTCCTTACAATTTTGGGATATCCCCCCCCTCCTGGGTATTTGGGGGAGGTCCCTAAATTTGGGACAATTGTAGCAATTCACCCATTCTCCCCACCAGAGGCAGCAGGAGTAGGGAGGGAGGGAGGCACAGAAAGCTTCGTGATAGAGATTTATCTAGAGGCATCCTCTGCATTAGAGATTAATAACATGTACACTTGGGGGCCACTCTATTCTTCAAAGAACAGTCTAAAAGTTTATATTACTATATATGCTAACCTGGCAGCTGAACTCTGGTATGTTTGGAAGACACATGATACAACAACTTCGCTGTAGGGGTGTACATTCAGGTATATCTGAGCCAAAAACAAACCCCACATTAATGGCTTTAGGTCAGACAAGAGGGACAGAAAAAGGAAGCTGGACTCATCCAACAGTTGTTTGTTTAATTTTAAAGGACCATGATTTTCTATGGGAAGACCTGGCCTCTGAACTTAGTTTTGAAGCCAGCTTCCTGTCTCTCTCCCTCTTGGCTCCTGGCATCCATAAACCCAAAACACTCCCAAAATTCCAGGATCTAAATTTGCATTACTCTCAGAATTTTCCGTGTGCTTGGGTAATTTCAGATATCACCAAGCTGATCTGGAACACCTAATTTAGGGGTTATTTTTGACTCAGGTATACCTGAAAGCATAACGCTACAGCAAAGTCATTGTATCATATGTCTTCTAAACATACTATGGGACCACAGAGTTCAATCATCATGGACAGGTTAGCTTATATAGAAATATACACTTGTAGGCCCGAACTATTATCTGGTGAATAGAGTGCTCCCCCCCAAGTGTACATCTTATAAATCTCTAATACAGAGAACACCTCTATGTATATTCCTGTCCCAGCCTGCCTCCATAAAAAGCCAGGCCAGCAGCTTCTGAATCACTTCAATCACATTTCAGCCTTTAAAACTGATGGAGACTGAACATCACCTCTTATATTGCTATATGATAGAAATACATAGTATGTTAAAATTCTATTAAAATGCTATCACAATAGCTCATTCCCTAAAAGACAGTCAAAAGTATTAAGTGCTTCTAGAGATGCTCAGGTTTATGTTTAGATGAATCTTCAGAGAGAGGAAGTGTGCTCAGAAGGTCTTGAAAACAACTCTGTGTCTTCCATAACTGCCCTCTCTTGGCACTTAGATAGCACTTGCTCAGTCTTAAGAGATTGTAAAGTGAAACAGTTGTTAAGCTTAAACTGTTTAGAGGGTTGTAAATCAAACTCAACATTTTGGAATGGCCTGGTGTAACAAACTCCTGGTGTCTCCACTACTTCTCAGAAAGCTGGCCTGGAGTAGCTTTCAGCTAAAGGTGGATGGCAGCCCTCTACTCCTGCCTTAGCTAGGGATTTTCCTGTGTATATATAAGAATGGTTGCTATTGTCACATACCTCATAGAGGTCTATCATCACATTGCCCTCCAGGTCTTGGCTGCTTTTGACATTTTCCAAAGCCAGGGTGAAGTAGATCCCACGGGTATCAGAGATGTAAAGATTGTATGTATCATTCTGGTTCCACTCCTGAACTGCAGCAAATACCTGATTCTCATCCGTGCTGATAACATGCATGTCCTGGGGGAAGAATACAAACAAATATCATTGGCTTTCATGCCAATAAAGGTTTTGTGTGTGATATCACTCTTGGGCATTTCCCTTGTCTCCACTCCAAGTGCAGGGCAGGATAATCTTCTTGGAGAAAAGTAGAGATTCATTAAGAAGTCTAATCAGAAACCAAAGCTAATCTACTTGCAAGTGCACATGCATATTTTACACATCCTCTCCTCTGCAAATATATGCAGATCAAGAATGGACTGAAGACTTGTTAAGTGAACATTTACACTGGCAATAGCATTGTACAATAGCAGTGGAAGATGGGTACATTTGGTACAGGGAATATATAATACTTATTCAGTTCTTGTCCATCAATGTGAGAAAATTCTACAATTAGGAATCATTGAGGATTATGGATATGAGAGGAGGAGGAGGGGACCATCAGGGAACACAAGTTGTCATTCATATGTGACTTGGTTATCCTTCTAGTGGTTCAAGGAGACCCCCTTATATGCACTGTATCACCTGGGACCTAGATATGGAAGGAAATGAACTAATATATCATTAATAGTGAATTCACAGTGTAGGGTTCCACTGCCTCAGCAAAAATAGAAAAATACTATGCAGAGTTACAATCTAGACAAGACTAGATTGAATGTGCATCGGACGGCACTGTTTATGAACAGCTATGAAATGTATAGAACTACAGTTACATAAAGGGTGTTTTCAGAATTTTGTGTGCTTTAAAATTCTTATTTTAATTTTTTGATGAGAATATAAATTACCGATCTGATCAACTGTGCTTAAGGTGCAAGCTGCAGCCAGCTATTGGTGATGTTGATACCTGTAAACCATAATTTTTAATTATTTGCACTATGCAGTTTATAAAGTTTCCTTTAAAACATCCAACTCTCGTCCCAGGGTGGCATTTTGCGGCCTCCCAAGAAATAAACTCTTAGTCCCAATTTCCAATTACTCCATATCTGGGTTGCAAAACAGGAAGCCATAGCCAATTTTATAGCAGATATGTACTGGTGGTGCCATCAGAAGTTGCAGTTGAAGAATAAGAAATTAATAATTAATAAAAAATGCAAAATCCTAGACTTTGATTAGAACAATGAAATATAAGAAAACTATTCATATCAATGGACTAAGTCAGAGGTGTCAAACATGTGGCCTGGGGGCTGGATGAGGCCCCCGTAGGGCTTCTATCAGGCCCGCAGTGGAACTGGCTGTCTTCTGCTTCCAGTTCTGCTGCTGCTGCATCATCACAGGATTGCAGCTTACAGATACACACCTGAACAGCATACTCAGGATTGCAACAGCACAGACATCTTGATGCAGTAATTCAGAGAAAGAGGTGTCAGTTATCAGACACTGTTAAATAAACAAAATATTGCAAGAGTGCTAATGTTTTAAGTATGCTTTTATTTTAATTAAAAAAAACCCTTTGTGTTTGTATCCTTTATAAAGTTTATATCTCTGCTACCTGGCATTACATTTTATGACACATATGGCCCAGCCCACCAAGGTCTTATTTATGTCAGATCCAGCCGTCATAACTAATGAGTTCGACACCCCTGGACTAAGTCCAACAGTGCTGTTCCTCTGCCTTTGCTAAATACAAATGTGTATTACTGGCTACTTTGAATGAGCCCCACTAATACTCTGTCATCCTCAAGAGAATTGATCTTCAAGTATTTATTTCTAGAAATAAAAGTTCCAGGACTCCTCAAACTACCTGAAAGCTTGATTTTGGAAACTCTGTCTGCTAATCTTTGATGTTTGGGATCTGGTGGTGCAAAATTGTTCAAATGTTGCACAGTCAGAGGCATAAAGTGTGTGCCCACAATCATATGAGGAGATGGTAATGTGAACTGGGTAGAACCTATGGACAACTGATGGCAATTTGCATAAAAAATCCAAATGTATTTTATTTAGCTGCAAGCCATTACACTTAAGGTTATTGTTATTTGTGCACAATTATATCTATTGCTTACATTTTGAGCTCTACTAGCATCAAACCCTACCTCAAACTAGATATATGGATCTTAGTTTTAGATCTGGAACTCATGTCTTATAAGTTTTGCGTGGAAGCTCAGTGGTGAAAGGGTACGACTAGTCTTTCTTTTCCCATTTCTTGCACCTCTTGAATGGAAGGCAAAAATTTCAGTTCAGAGCTTCCAAGAAGGCTTTAGATCCAGGGATCTTGCGGGAGAAATCCCAACTCACTGACAACTTCCCACTCAGACCCACATTAAATAGACACTATTGCTGGATCAAGGAACAGTCAGTCTTCCAAGCTCAAAGTGGCAATCCTGTTACACAGTTTGGAGACTACAATAGAAGACCAATAGGAATGCCAGTTCAATGCTCATAACTTGCAGATTACCAGACCATTTGTATGTTTGTGTGCATATGTGCGCGCGCAGAGAGGGAATACTTTGCATTCTCAATAACAATGAGCTGACACTGGTTTTCTCCATTTTTTTTACCCATTCTTTATTCACTCCACATATTACTAGGCTAGGGGACTGTCAAGAACCTTGTCATGTGCAACAAACACCTCTCACATGCACCACTTAATGTGGTCCTTATTCTTCCTGTCAGGTGCTGTAATTTGCCTGTTATTTCTGCTGGGTAAATCATTCTATGAAACAACCTTCTAGTTGACATGGAGAAGCAAAATACAGGAAGACAGAGGGAGAAGTGCTACCACCACCATTCTTTTTCAAGAGAAATAAACACTCGCCTCTTGCCTTTTGAAAGAACAGAAAAGAAAGCTGTCTTTCAATTAATGACATTGGCTGTGATACCTTTCCTATACTGCTGCCCACAAAAACATCACAACCTCAGCCTTCAGAATTCCCAGTTTACAGCAATGCAAGAGAGTCTGCATTTACATGCAGTCCATCTGTCTATGCTTTTCCAAAGAGGAAGAGTGAGCAACATTAAGCACACTGAGTATGCTTGGGTAAAGGGGCAAAAGGCCAGTGCTTTCTGAATCACCAACATGTCGCAAGTGCCCTTTTCTCAGTTGGTCAGGCTTACTTACTATTGGCACCTGTAATGGCAGAAACGTAGTATCTGATTTATTATCTCAATTGGAGATACTGTCAGTGATTTTAAAGAGTCTATATATTTGAATTTTGTGGCCTTTTCTCTCTTCCAGAGGTTGTTAGGTTGTGTTGTCCTAATAACCCAAGGATTAAAAATGGACAGGGAGTGCTGATTCCTTCCATCATTACAGAACTTGTCACAATATAAATGGTCTGGCAGACTAACAAAGGTCAGGCAGATAAGATCTGGCACATGCTGGAGGCTGGAAATGCAAAGCTATCCAAGGCCCCAGTCACACGGACCGGATATCGCGGGGGGAGGTGTGGCTAATTGCCCCGGTGCAGTTTGATCCGCGATTACGCTATCAGATGCACCAGCGGCACACCCACAAGTCCTTTCCTCGGCACCGGCGGGTAAATGAGGGACTGGAGGGGAATGCTGCATGCCGGCACAATCACACCACAGGTTTCCGGCCCGTGGCAAACGTTTACTAGTACCTTGGAGGTACTAGTTTTTTAACGTGCATTGTCGGTGGTAAGCCACGGGTGCACTCCACTTCCCAGATGTTGGGGTGTGATGGCGCCCGGATAATCCGCCCACCATCCGTGCCTCTCCCACGGCAACTTTGCCCAAATAGGGCAAGCATGCATGAATGGCAGTAGATGGTGTGGATGGGGGGCAGTGCTACAGAGACACTTTATGTTCCAGTGGTTTATTTCAAGAAAATAGTCCTTGTCACACTTAAACATTACTACATACATAGGCTTGGATTCAGTGGAAGAGAAGGAGAAGGAGCTGGTGGAGTGTGTCCTTTGCCACCTTCCCCAAGGAGCCTGCCATTTCTCTCTGAGGATCAGGAGACAAGGAAAATGTACCACAGGGTGAGTGGGAATTGGGAAAATGTCCTCTTGCTTTTTTTTTTTTTTAACCTTCCATCAGCAAAGAAGGGTGGAAGGTAATTTTATCTTATTCTTCCTTCTTGCTGTAGTGTTCCATCCTGTGATACATTTTGCATGCCTCTTGATCCTCAGAGATGAGATTCAGGAATTCAGGGAAACAGTCACTCAAGTAATTCCCTCTGGGAACTCTTCCACTTAGATCATTCCATAAAATTGTACCTTTGGGGGCAGGTTGAGTCTGTAAAAATGCAGAATTGATATTCTTGTTTAAAAGTATCAATGAAAGAAACTTTTTCATCGATGACTTACTGCAAGTGCTGTTTCAAATGGTGTCCTGGAGAATGTAATGGTACAAAGGGTCCTGCTCCATGAAGAATGATAATGGTGAGTTAGATTGCTGTTACCTCTATTTCCCTGAAACATAGCTATAGGGGAATGTTAGCCTCAATCATACTTAATACAAATACAGAATGATCTCTACAGTTTATTCCTAACATGCAGTAGTTCCACAGCAGTTTGCATGATGTAGAAAGGATACTCTGAGGATAGAAAGACTGACTCCACTATTCTAAAGAACAACTTTTGAGAGTACAAACATTTCACATACTGTATTATGGTGGGGAAAAGACATAAACATCCACAAGTAATGAGAGAGCCTGTATTCCAGTACAATGGGTTCCAAGCTTTTTTGGTGTGGTGACCAAAAAGTACAAATTTACTTGGGCTCCGATCATACCACCGAGGAACTGTGGTTGGGAAGCGAGGCTGTTTGCCCCAGGGCGAACTGACGCGCGTTTACGCAATCAGATTTCCGCCCGCCCGCCACACAGTTCCCTGTGCTACTGACGTTTCCCTGGTGGTTTTTTTGCGAGATGCCCCACCAATGACTCCAGGATGCCAGACAGATGTGTCTATCTGATCACATCCCTTTAATCTTGGGGGAATCATTTGCCTGCCACAGCTTCCGCTCCATATGATCGCAGCCTTGGTATGGTAAGTCATCCAGGGCTGAACCAAGGTTTTTGGCACCGTGGGCAAACTATGACTTTGGCACCAATCTAGTTCAGCATTCCATTATCTACTCACTCTAGTAACCATCAAGAAACATTTTATTTGATTAATATGTGTATATACAGTGAAGGGGGGAAATGCCAGCTAATATATGGAAGATACTGTTTCCAGGGTCAGATCTTGGTTTCCAAAATATAAGAGAGAGCAATGGAAGGGACAGAAGTGGCCACCAGGGAGGGCTGGCCCATGAACCACTTTCAGAGGATTTGAGACCCACTTCTAGGTCCCAACCTACAGGCTGGGAAACTCTAGTTCCTTCTAGCCAAGCAGAATGTCTCATGTAACACAGGCACCAGAAAAAGAGGGAGGTCCACTTCCTCATGCAGCACTCCTGCTTGGTTCCTAATGATGATTGTTTGCTTCATCTTTCCTTCATAGGTATCATCACATATCTCTTTTCTCCCATCAGTCCACCCCACAAAAGTAACCTTTGGTAGCCCCTGTGAGGGCAGAAAGACAGGATATCAATTTCGTAAATTTTTTAAAAGCATGATAAACCCCACATTCTCTATTAGATACATTCTGGCTGAGTTCAGACTAGCTGTTTGCCCCGAAACAGGCATGTGCCAGAAATGTTTCACAAACGGATTAAAGGGGCCGTTCACACAGGCACATCTGTCAGGTTTTCCCCAGCCGTACTCAGCCTGTCTTGTAGCGCTTGCCTCCTGAGTTTAAAAAGTACCAGGTAAAAGTGGCAGCAAACCCTGGAGAGCGCGGTCATCCCACATTCATCCCGCACCAACAAAGTTTGAACACTGAAAGCCGCATATCTCTGGATTACCAAAAAGAAAGCCACGCCTTACAGTCATGCCTCTGCCAGGGGTGGGCCAACAGTGCAAACGCTCCCTTGTGCCTCCTCCCCGGTATGCTCCCACATCACTTGGCACAGTGTGACTGGGAAAACCCGGAACAGTTTGTGCCAAATCTTTTTGCCACGACTCCCTCGCACTTCAAACTGCCAGTCTGACCTCAGCCTCTGTTTCTCTTCTGAGTCATTGCTGAAAAGCTGACACCTGGAATCACTATCAATATAAACACATCAAAGGCACGAAATTCAACCACTTCATTTTGCCTAAGTCAGCTAAAGGGCTGAATTCTGAAGAGGTCAGGGATGCAGAGATCAAACTACTTTGGGTATGAAAATTCTGCTCTAACATTCCACAAGCCACTGCAGTCTCTGAGAACTCTTTGTGCCATTGATTTTATTTGGGCAAAGTAATTGAGCTGAAAGAGATTAAAGACCTTCAAGTCATAAAGGACCCTGCTTGTTTCATTTCCTTTTGACTGCACTGTGCTTTGTTCATTTTTAATAAAGGCAGTCACCTGCTTTGATAACAGCATCCTAAACACGCATTTTCCGCTGTAGCTCCTGTGCATACAGATTTAGTGTTCACCCTTTGAAGATGTTGTGAGATTGTAATGAAGCACTTTGTTGCCTTAAATACCATGTAGGTGGATTCAGTAACATCTACTTCTTGTGCTGGGTGACAGAGAGGGCCTCTTGGGGCTTGTTAAGAAAAGTGGCATTCTATATCAGATCAAACTGCTTGGGAAGTATTTAATGCAGTTTATTTCTCCAAGGAATAAGATAAGGTAATAAATGCTCAGTTAGGAAGCCATCCTTGAAGTTATGCCAAGATGGGCAACCAAGAGGCAGCCTGAGGGCACTGACACACTTTGACATAAGGCCACATGCTACCAAATCACACAGCAAAGACACTGGTCAGGACATTCCTCTCTTCTGCTAGACAACTGCAAATTCTATAGATTTTATTTAAGATATTCGTGGACCAGGGATCTCCAACATGATGCCCATGTGGATCACAGCAAACACCAACACTTTTCCTGGAACCTGCTGAGTGGTTTTAAAAAGTGGATGTGGCCAGGCTTCCGATCTGCACAGGGTTCTGATTGGCCACTGGAGATCTAATTGGCTTTGTAGATTTAAAAAAAAACATTGCTTTGGAAACAACTGCCATCATAGCACCACATGACTAAAGGCAAGCTCCATGTAAACAAGCAAATATTTTTAGCCAATATGTTCATCTCAAAAGGTATCCTGTCAAGCAGATCCTCTACCTGAAATGTTGAAAAGTTACTATTGGAGTTATGCATAATCACAATCCTTGACATTTTGCAGTTTGTGCTGCCTCCTGTAGCGGCCATTTTGTGGTTGCGCCCACCACCCCATGTCGGGATTCCAAAGGTGCCTGAAGGCAGAAAAAAGAGCTACAGACACTTTGCCTAGGCTGTACGCTGAGCAAGAATTCTTGAAGCAGTTCACAGAGAAGGGGGAAGCAATCAATGAAGTTCAATGAAAATATTGTAATAAACCACCAGAATAAAAAATTAGGCTAATGATCTGGAAGCACAAATAATTCAGTTTTATCATTCTCATAAAAGGACTAGAAGTAATATATGATAAAAGCAGTAGCAAGATAACAGTAAAAGCTCCTTGAGGTGGATTATTTTTGCTTTTGCCATGACAGGGGACAGTATATGAATATTTACAAGTTTTTCCCAGCAGGAGGGAAACAGCTTTGGGTGGGGTGATCTGTCAAGAAAATAAGCAAAGGGAAAGATGTGCCGAACTCCTCTCATGCCAATTTATTTGGAACATTTTATTCCTGCCCTTCCTCCAAGGAGCTCGTGGAGGTGGTGTACATAATTTTTCCTTCCATTTTTCCCCCTCACAACAACTCTGTGATGTAGGTTAGACAGAGGGAGTATGACTGGTCCAAGATCACTCCTGCAAGGTTCATGGTAGAGTAGGAAGTGTGACACCCTAATCTCAGCAACCATGCTGGCTCCTTCTCCTTTAAATTACAGACCTGACACTGCAATTGTAAAAGGGAAAGAAAGACTCAGAAAAGAACACTCACAGAAATACAGTTAACAAGAGGGGGACCCGCGATACTCGCGGGGGGGAGAAGAGCTCCGTCTCCTCCATCCCCCCCCTCAATCTCCCCGAGGCTGTGGCGGCGGTGAGGCCGGTCCTCCACCCCCCACCCCGCCCGGCTCCGACCCGGCCGGGCTCCGCGGCGGCGGCGAGGCTGGTCCTCCCCCCCCACCCGGCTCCGAGGGCGGTCCTTTCCGCGAGGCCGGTCCTCCCCCCTGCCTGCCCGTCTCCGAGGCGGAGGTGGCGGCGGAGAGGCCGGTCCTTTCCCCCCCTTTGCCGGGCTCGGCGGCGGCGGTGAGGCCGGTTCCCCCCTGCCCGCCCGGCTCCGAGGAGGAGGCGGCGGTGGTGGTGAGGCCAGCTACAGAGCGTTCCCTGCGCATGCGCAGGGGACGCTCTGTCACTTTCGGAGGGATTTAAACATCCCCCCCAAAAATTTTTCAATTTTTGTGCACACGTGGGGACTGGCCCACGTGTGCACAAACCTCCCCCTCCCCCCCCAAGTGCCCCCGGAGCGCTGATTTAGTGATCCGCACTCAGGGGGCAACTTGGCTATTAGATATATAGATGTTTCATTCTGTGTTCAGATTGTAAGCTCCTTGGAATACAGATATTGGGGGGTGGGGGCTTTGTGATTAAATTTGAATGGTGATTTTTTTTCTCTGTGGTTCTGAGGTGGGACAGTCTTTGACTCTTGGGTAAGCTCCCACCCCAGAGTCAAAGGTCATAGGCAAAGTCTTCCAGTAAAGATATGATCAAGTGGAAGGGCTTCCATCTCAGTCTAACAGCTATGCTTGAAGCCTGGAAAAATCTCCTCTGGAACTCTGACTTAGAACACAATATTGCTCTATATAACTTTAACCCAATCAAGCAGGTCAGAGAGAGAGAGAGAGGGAGAGAGAGAGAGAGATGCCACTTGACACAAACTGTCCAGGTTTGCAATGAGATGTGCAGGCTATCCCTGAAGAAGCCATCCCAATGTATAAAAATCTATACCTTGGTGCTCCAAAATGATGAATTTGGGTGTGAAGACTGGCTCCACTCTGGAACCACTGAGAATGGAAACTCACTGTAAATTCAAATGTTCCTTTTGCCAGTGGTTCTGAGGCAGGACCATCTTTTACTATCAGGAAATAGAACAGCAGTGAATTCTTAATTGAGGATGAATTCTGTTAGACTATTTTTAAATCACCTTTTCGAAAACACTTCTACCAAAGCTGTGTTGACTGATATCAAGGGTATCTACAAGATAATGCTGTATGTAAGTGTATGAGATGACTTGAGAATTGCCACTTTACAACCTGATTCTATGGAAGGGAAACTCTTGTATACTGTGCAAGTTACTGCATCCTCAGGAATGGGCAGTAATTGCTGAAGCGGGCAGGAATGAACCCTTTTGCTTGATAAGTTTTACAGATCCATTTCCTATCATCTGATGGTTAACATGGAGACCTTGGTGGTTAAAGAGGAGTCCCTAAAGAATGATTTTGTACAAATATAAAGAAGACCAGTGCCCCCTTTGGATGTCTATGATATGTCATTTCCCCACTTTTGGACAAGCCTGGTTAGAGCAAAAAGAAAATGATTTCTTCAGCTCGATGGAAAAAAGAGTTAAGCTTCACAATAAATGAACACAAGTTCATCCACAGGAATATTTTGTCCTAATGAAAAATGCATGGGTTTATGAAGTTTAGCTGAGAGACCCTTTGAGTGGAGGAGAAAGAGAGTCCTGAGGGTTAATTCCTTGAGAGGACATGTAATCCCCTCACAGGCCACCTTTATGAAGGCAGAATGCCCTACAATGAGATGCCGGGTCAGGAATCTACTAATTGTATGAACAATATCCCTCTGTAGAAAACATTTAACATGTGTATGACCTGAAAACTGGCAGTGTTGTTAATTCCCAGAATGGTTGATGTAGTTGCCAGGTGATGTATAAACACAGAACTAAGACCCTTGTCTTACCGGGGATGTAGGGATGGTGGCCCAGCCCAATAAGGATCCAGGTAGTCCTGGCAATGCCAGGGAACATGGTGGCGAAGCAGCAGACTCTGAAAGCATGGACAGGATAGGTGTAGCAGCCTAAAGACCCAGTGCAAGTTGCCCAGCCAGGGAAGCAGCTGCTGGGCCCACTGCAGAGACAGCCAGCATCGGGGAGCTGGGAGACATGACAGTACCAACCTAGCCACCAAGAGAGACACAGCCAAGCCTGAACAGCCATGGACAGGCTGGGACCAGGATCATTCCAGCAGAAGCGACAAGAAGAGGAACAGGAACTGGACAAGAAGAAGAACAGGAAATGGAAGACTTTCTAGATTCACCAGGGCCAGACCTCTGGCTCTTTGAAGAGATCATGAAGGGTAGGGAGAGAGGGCCCAGAAAAGAGACCTATTGGCCTTGAGTTTCCCCAGTCCCCAGGACTCAGTCTCAGTCCAGGGGAAAGGGGGGAGCCTGAAGATTTCTTGCTTCTAGAGGACCTTTAAAAACTGGGTTGGGATGGAACCAGGGACAAAGAGCCGGATCTCTCCATGGGAGATGCAAGTGGCATTGGGGGGGGGGGACCAGGATGCACCAGAACTCCCATCCAAAGCTCAGCCTGCAAGAAAGGCCACACTGGAGGATGCAACACCCCCAGACTGACTCAGCTCTAGGAGAATCTGACAGAGCCTTTATCTTGGCTCCTTAAATCTTATACAACAACAGGATTCAAAAACGTAACAAGCTATGGTGTATATCCTGTTGGTAGAATACTTGCATGAGGACAAAAGAGTTGAAGTAACTTCTTCAGACTCACCGAATATCTAAAGTTGCTGGCAATCAATCTACAGCTGTCAGCTGTAGCAGACCTAGTTCTAATACTGAGCATGTAAGAGAGTGTGCTGGCTCTGTCAAAGGTACTGTGAAGGTTGAAACCATCATTGGGAAAGAGAAACTCTGGTCTTCTTGGGCTTTACAGGACTATCTATATATCTAATACCGAAGTGGCCCCCACTGTGCGGATATCTAAATCTGCACATCGGGGGCACTTGGGGGGGAGGGAGAGGTTTGTGCACTCGTGGGGCGGTCCCCACGTGTGCACAAAAATCTAAAAACTTTGAAAAAATATCGGGGGGATATTTAAATCCCCCCGAAAGTAACAGAGCGTCCCCTGCGCATGCGCAGGGAACGCTCTGCAAACGGCGCAGCGGCAACAGGCGACACAGGAGGGCAGGACAAGGCTGGGAAGGCGGGCAGGCGGGGAGAGACCAGCGAGGCCCAGCGGCTGCAATCTGCTCGGGCCTCGGTTGGGGGGGGACCGGAGCGGGGGGAGAGCAGCGAGGCTTTCCAGATGTGCCCGGGCGTGGAGGGAGATCGCTGACCCACGGCGCGGTTCCGGCCTTCTCTCTGCCAGCCAGGGGATCTTTCCGGGAGGCACAGAGTAAGCTACGGCATGGGCCGCCGCAGACCCCCTGGGCAGACGACTCTCTCGGCCTCACATTTTGGGTCTGGGTTCCCGCCGAGAGGCGCTGCTCCGAGGGGGGGGCCTCTGCATGCCTCGGCTGCCTCTCGCCCCCCTGCGGCCCTTCCCCAGCGCGGAGGGTGTCTTGGCTGCGGCCGACGGCTCCAGGTGCGTCTGGGGACTCTCCCCTCCCGCTCCAATCGTTTTTGGCTACGTTTGAACAAGGCCGATTCAAGCGGTTTGGAGCAGGGGGGGAGGAGGCGGGCGGGGGGAGATCGAGCGGGGTGTGTGTGGAGGAGACAGAGGAACCGGCGGGATGGGAGGGGAGAGCTTACCTGCTCCTGCTGGTTCCTCCGCCGCCTGTTCAGTGTGGAGCACCCCCCCCCGCGAGTTTCGCGGGTCCTCTTTCTTGTTAAAACTATTTTTGCTCTGTGCTTCATGGTTTGCCAGAGAGTTTGGATGGTTACTGCTTTGGAACATAATAACCTCTACTTTCCACAGGGTGGGTAGTGTCTTAGTCTCTACTAGTATAGCATCTAGTGATTATCAAAAAAGAGCTCAGAACCAGCAAAAGGTACATTGATTAGGTGACACTTCGGGCCAAATCTATGTCCTAGTAATGTAGTCAGCTGTTTCTATGGACAGTTATATTTTATGTCATGTCTTATATTGATTGAATTCTGAAGAGAGTCTAGGAGGAATCCATCTGCAAGTCCACAAAGAGAAAAAATTCTTCATTTCCTTAAGAATGCATACTTCTAATGACACATTACTGGCACAAATATATATATATGTCTCAAAGATAGAATTAGAACTCTGTAGAACTGCAGCTGAGCCCTCTCTCCTATCTCTAGGCCCTGGGAGTCCTTATAATTAAAATCAGAGTATGGAGGGCGGGAGTATTTTTCTTTTTTAAAAAACTTTAGTAGGAGTGAAATTAGGAACTAGTTGCCACCTAACTAGACACAGTGGACTAAGGAGGACCACTTGGTGTTTGCCAGAAGACCCAATCTATGATGAAGAAGAGGAGCTTATTCAGAGGTTAGAGGTTTTCCCACTCTGGAACAGCTGGAGAAATACCATATACATTGATGCCACTGAAACCATTAACTAGTGGAATTCTGCCACATCAGTCAATTAGGATGCAAACCAGCCAACTGGGAGATGACATCTGCCAATTACAAAATCAGTTGGGGAGTGAGTATGGATGAGTTGATACAGCCATTTCGGTTTATTTTGGTTCTCTTTGTTGTTATTGTCATCAGTTCTACTTTGTTGCTATCATTTATGATGCCCTTTCAGTGGACTTTATGCCACTTTAAGTCATTTTGGCACCATTTGTGTGTAATTAATGCAAAAATAACACTGGAAAATGTGCACATTTTAATGGAAAAATTAGCATAAGGAAACAGAAAGTGATGCAGGCTCCTGGGTTCCTTTCTCATAAGAGAAACAAAACCAAAATGGAGATAGACACAGTGAAATTTGGTCTCATCCTTTAAGTGATCTTCCTGATTTTTTTGGAAAGCCTGACAATCTAAGGCTGCAGTCACACGAGCAGTTTGCCGCGATACAGTATCATTACTTTTGCAGATTTAAAGAGCACGATCAAAAAGCAACATCTGCCTTCCATGCCCCAGTTGTCAGCACCCCGTGTTGCTCTGCTTTGGAAGTGGAGTAATCAGGCACCAGGGAAAGTCCAGTGATTACGGATGCCAGCGCTTCCACTCTGCTTTCCCAGATGTCTGAACTCTCCTGCCATGGAAGGAACCTAGAATGGAAGTTTGAAACTGCCAATCTGTTTCTGCCACTGTTTTTTTTAAGTTGCTGCCTATATGTGCATATGCACATGAGCACATATGTGCATCCACCCGCCTGCATTAAAACAAAAATGACTGGGCAGTGTGCTCCATGGTTGAGGTGCTGCAGTAATGTGAATGCCTGTTCACCAGACAAACATGTGGGGAAACCACCCCAGGTGTGATGTCTAGTTAGTCTGATCCGCAAAACTTTAAACCGGTGCAATTAGAGGCACACCCAAATTGCAGCAAACCTTCAGTGTGATTGCAGCCTAAGAGCAAACAGCCTCATCCCAAATGGGCTGTGTGAGCTGCAGTTTGGCATTTCCAAGTGACCTTTAGCGCAACCATTACAATAACTGGCTAGAAAAGGTTTTGATGACTTTTTAAACATCTATTGCAAATAAACACTTGTCTGACTATGATGTGAATTGACAGGATAAATCCTCCCAGGGCTTTTCAACTGCCTGAGGTTTCATTCCACATTAGAATTCCTTAAGAACAATGATTTTCAGAAATATATAGTTAGATTTTAGAAGTTTAAATATCAAATGGAGTTCAGAATTTCAAAAGGTGGGTTCTTAGTCTATTTCAAAAATACAAAAAAACAATTACTTCAATGGGACCTTGTATATACATCCAAAAGCTGAAGATCAAGGACACTGGCTAATGCCACATGTCTCAAAGAGGATCAGCTAATTTGCTGCATAAGCTGTCCCCCAGCCATTGTGTATCTAAAAGGTGCAGAACCTTGAATCTGGCAAGCAATTTCATAGACCATGTTCCTGAATCATAACAGAATGAATCAAATCCCTTGGTGTGGGGAACAAAACTCCTTAACAGCAATGTCCCCGACCCGCTCATTTGTCTTAAGGAATGGTCTGAAGTCTAAAACCTTGATGACTTCCAAGGGAAATTTGCTTCCTTCTGGCTGACATATTTTCTTTAGACTTCTTAAAAATCCTGGCGTCAGAAGGCAACGATATATTTTCAGGCTCCATTGCTTATTCTTCATTGTTCTTAATTAGGGAAGATGTGAAGCAGACATACAAAAGCATCCTTTTCTTTAATTCCCATTAAAATCCATTAATGAAGCAAAACACGGTAGGCTCCCACACAGTAAAGGAGGGGGGGGCATTTTCAGAGAGAATCCCAAAATGTCATTAATGATTAAAAAGAAATACTAATTAGTAATTTCCTCCAACCTGAAAATCAATCTGTGTTTTGAACTGACATCCTTGGCCAGCAGAAACACTGACTTCATTGAATGGATTTTTTTTGTGTGGCTGCAATTTTGTTTAAAAGGAACTGGGTGAATTATATTAATTAAACCAATCCTGCAGACATCATTCAGGAGCTGCAGTGCCTGATCTGTGATCTGAAAGTACATTTGTAAAAATGTTCCAGGCATAATAGTTTACCTTTGGTAATGCATATTTAGGAAGCTTCATCTGCGCAAACGCACTTCTCCGATAGGACACGTAGTAATGAGGCTGACCTCCCGATGTCAGCTGCAACATAGAACATTGTTTTCTTATATTATCAAGGTTATGATTATCACTGTTTCATTTTTTAAGGCGGAGAGAAAATAATAGGCAAGCTGGAAAGGGGAATGCAATTGTGGCAGTGACAGCTCAAAAATGGCACTGCAGTTACAGCAAGAGGCAAAATAGTCATCATTCACATCATCAGCCGTGGAAACTGACAGAGTGAAGTAGCATAACCTATTCAGATTATTTGTACAGGAAGACAGAAGGGCACAGGAAACACGAAAGCCTAGATACAGCCTCCTGAATCCTTGGCTGAGCATGTGGCAATTATAATGCTCAGTCAATGGTGGTTGCACTTTATACCTAACAATCAGGACTTCAGAGTGCAATGACAGAAGCTTTTATGTCCCTGTCAACTTTTGGGAAACTTTATCCAAACACTGAGACCTAAAGTTTCAGCCAGCCCTTTCAAGTACACCCAAGTGTTCTGCGTTTTGCAGAGTGTTCCATTTTGTTAACATTGATCCTTACATCTGCCAGAGCCATTAATGTTTTCAACAGCTGGCAAAAATGAAACTGACTACCTTCTCCAACTATACAGATAAAAGCTACCTGCACATAAACCAGAAAAACCAACTCTCTTCCCAAGAGCCCTCAAGGGCAAAACAAAAGTGAATCTCACTGGCTTGTACATGGCAAAAGCAAACAAATGACTGGTATGATACATTAATATAAAGAAAACAACAGGTGCAACAGTCATTTCACAGGCATACTTTGAGGTTTGCTCTGTGTCTATATTAACTATCAGGTATGGTACATAAGACTGTTTCATTTCATAACTTAAGCAGTCTGAATATAATAGCACAATGCTACACTATAATCCTTCTAGTAGTTAAACATATTGAATTACATAGCAGCAACTGGACATAATGCATCACTCACCAACACATACTTGTTTTTGTAAGCCATTCAACAGACTTACTCATTATAGTATGTAACCTACAGTGCAATCCTAAATAAATGTACACCCTTCTAAGCCTACTGACTTCCATGGCCTTAGAAGTGTAGAATTCTGCTAAGGATGGCACTGTTCTACTTGTAACTGGATATCTAATATGCTGTGCAACTGACTCTTAACAATTTCTATGCAATAGGATAGATACTTCAGAGGCTTGGTTCATATACGTGTGAGCTCATCAGCACTAGTGAAGCACTGGATGTTTTCAGAATTTCAGATGTAACAAGAAGATTCTAGGACTTGTGATTGTGGAGATCTTGGAAACATGAATTGTTTTCATTGCACACAGAAATCAAGGGAGGACTGTTATGATATAAAGTGATTATTTATTTACTTAGAACATTTTTATGCTGCCTCTCCAGAAACCTGCCTGAGGCAGCTTAAAAATAATTAAAAATAAAACATATTAATTAAAATCCAGCATTAGAAAAGCCCCAGCCCAGCATAAAAACATAGATAATAAAAAAACGGTCCACACAGAGCTTAAAACAATAGTTTTCAGGCTAAAATAGTGTTTTTTAAAAAAATCAACCCCTTAATTAAAAGAGAGATTATTCAAGGATCATGTATTCATGCAATGTACTTTTGTCCATAGTTGCCTATAGCAGCCTTTCTGCATCTGCTTATCATATCATTGTGATGTCATGCCTTACTCTCTCTTATCTTCCAGTGTTATGCTGTCACACCACTATCGACACATACTGAAGCCAGATCAGGGCCAGTGATTGGTGGAGGAGGAGGAAAGACATGCCAACACATGAATGTAACCAAGTTTACCACAGTGAAAAACGAGAGGAAGATGTCCCATTTGACCAACAAAAATCCTTTGCTGAGGATCATGGGACCTGAATGGAGAAAAACCATGCTGGATCCAGGCTGTACTAAAAAGAAGCAAACTATACCTAGGAGAGCTAGGAAACGGTCTCCCTGGGTTGGAAGGAGTTTTGGGGGACAAACTTCAGCTTACAGTCATGGGGTGGGAGGGCTACCCATATAAGGGATGTTTGGTAACATTTGCAGACAGCCAAGTATAACATCAGTTCAAAAATCAGGACCTCACACAGTCCAGCTCAGAAAGTGGTCCCTCCAGTATGCACTGAAACAATTCAAGGACCTTGGAGTCTCATAAAATAGCTTGAAGCCAGATAATTTACAGCTCATCTCCACTCTACTTGCAGTTTATTTCCAGCTTCTTTGTTATGAAATGGACAGCAGCAGGAGGATAATGAAACCTGAAACCATTCAGTTATATTCTCTGGCTTTCACCTGGAACACAGCTCAGCTGAATACATCTCATCTCCATCCTTTTCTGCAATAATCATAGCTCGTGCATGACAATCATGCCTGATTACTCTTCTCTGGCACTCCCTTTCTGTCTGTCTCCCTCACCTCTTCTCCCCCTATCTAAAACTAATAGAAAAAAGCTTTGATTGGTCTGTTGCAATTGTGGCATCAGAACCTGGCATATAAACTTAAAAACCTGGTGAGGAAGAGGATACTCTCAGAATGCAAGATGAGGATGGCTGATTGGCAAAGAAGATTTTTTCTGTACACAGTGCATACACTCCAGACAGATCCCCCATGACCCTAGTGTTGATAAGGCTCTTGAGGTATAGGCAGAAGGAAACAATTATCATCCCAATGGGACCAGTGCTTGGTTTTGATGCACTAAAATGTAACACTCAAGCTGTTTTGTTGCTTGTGTGGGAAAGGGAGATTAAA
>NW_015176480.1:24141-48071 GCF_001447785.1 Gekko japonicus
CAGACCTGAACAAACACATAATCATCCTGGACAATGAGGGAGTCAAAGTCAATGTATCCTGGAAAAGGTTTACTTCTTATTGCTTCAGAGCAGTTCTGCATCCTGCAAGTGATGTATTGAGCATCTGAAATGACAAAAAAAAGATCATTTTGAGTGGTCTTTTACATTGAAATTTATTTTGGCTCTGCTTTTATCTGCATATTGACTTAATGACCTCTTAAATTGGATTAGTTTCAGTGTGGCTCAATGTAGGACAAAAAACAGGAGCAAGGCCTCAAACTGCTTCCCTGCTCGCTTGTCAGTCACTGTTGGTGAAAAGGCCAGACAAGCACAATGGCTTTTCAGAAAGTGGAAGATCATACTGGCTGTATAGTATATGTGTAAAAATGGTTAAGTGTCCACCCTTGTTTGAAGAATGTCACTAATCCCATTGAACCTGTTTTTGTTTTCTTCAGAATGCCTGCAGGCACCTTCTTTTGTGCGGGTGTTAGAGAATAAACTTAATATTTTGCTTTATGGACTGTATTTATTGCTACACACAATGAACTGTGCACACACACACACACACACAGGCTCAGAGAACTGTACATTTTAAGTCACCTGTTGTGATGTAACACATAGAAGGTGCCTGCACAAGCCTTACATGTGTGAATAAGGATTCAGCTGCACAGTTACCAGTCTGGCGAAGTAGCACACACCTCCATTATTGTGAGCAGTAAGAAACAACAGCTTGGAGAAGAGACAGCCCCCATTGCAGATCTAGTTGTGATGTACAATACATCCATGTTTTGTTCCTGCTTTGGTATTTCCTGCCAAATGGACATTTGGTTTACAATGAAATGGCCAGCTTCTATCTACACTTCAATTAAGCATCCTGACGCCAAGGTTTCATACCTGTCCAGATGCCATTCTTTGAGTAAGGTATTAGATTACAATATTGGCCACCCCTCTAGGTAACCTCCCACTCCTATAGGCAACCAATAGGATTAGTTTTGGGACGGACTAACAGGGAGGTGGGCCAGGAGGTTGGCACCGTCAACACCCATCTCCTGGATCCCCCGATAAAAGAAGAGAACCAGTCACATGGTCTCTCTCTCTCCTATTTGATCAACTAGCATCTCCCCTGCAACAACCCCTGTCTACTTTTTACTCCTCTTAAGTCCCACTTGCTATCCCAAACCCTTGCCTCCACTGCCCACACGTTCTGGCTGGTTCTGGTCGTGTCTGAATTTCCTTAGTTTTCCATTTCTTCCCCTCTATTCTTCATTGGAACAACCAAGCTGCGAAGACAGATATGTATTGCCCAACATCACCCTACCTGCTAATGCAACTGTATTTCTAAGGAACTTGATTGAATGTGTGAGTGCATCAGTATTGTTTGTATGAGATTTATTTTCTTAAGTAAAAGACATCTATTTTAACAACACCAGCCTCGACTCTTTCTCTGGTAACCCTTGGTGGGAACAGGACCTTGGCATAGTTGGCAAGAACCAGTTTATAAATTGCCAGTTACTGTAAATAAAGCAATTCGGCTAACAACCGTGGACACGGCCCGGCTTGCGGCGCTCCAACGGATTCCACCACCTCGGTAGGTGGTTCTGTTTTCCTGCGCGGTATCGCCGGTAGGGACGGAACCGGGACGGATCCGGCACGCTCCCCAGATGTTGAGGTGGGATCGTGCCGGTTTGCTCCGCCCCCGTTCCGTCCCGCTCCCGGCCCAACTGGCCTCGTATGAACGGGGCCACAAATTGCCAATTGCTGCAAATAAAGCAATTCGGCTAACACGGGCACCTTCAGTTTGGTGTAGTGGTTAAGTGCGCGGACTGTAATCTGGGATAACCGGGTTTGATTCCCCACTCCTCCACTCTCAGCTGCTGGATGACCTTGGGCAAGCCATAGTTCTGTCAGAGCTTTTCTTGAAAACAGCAGTTTCTGTCAGAGCTCTCTCAGCCCCACCTGCCTCACAGGGTGTCTGTTGTGGGGAGGGGAAGGGAAACGAGTTTGTAAGCCACTCTTGAGACTCTGAGGGAAGGGTGGGGTATAAATCAAATCTCTTCTCATTTTCCCATCTCTCTCTGTGAGCATTAACAAATTCAATGGAATGGAAATGGAAACCAGGAGGAGAGTCATAGACCATCATGGAGAATTCCTGAATGCAGTGTTTTGACACTGATTTTTAGTGTAGACAACCATAGATACATGCTGAGGGAAGCCTTGATTCAACTTTGTCTCTGGCTACATGTTGTTGGGTCATAGGTTAAGGGCTGGCAGCTGAGAGCAGTCCATGGGAATCTAGAACTGACAAGGCAGGCAGAAGACAATAAAGGGCCAGGAAATGTAGAAGTGAACCTGTCCAAGTTGGACAGTGAGCTGGTCTGACAGAATATTGAACCAGCAATAGCTAGATTCCTACTGAGAAATATTCTTCACCCACCCGCCCCTGTTTCATGTGGGGGTCCTGCTCTTGTCAAAGCTCAAAGCTCTGCTACTTCTGCATAGGTAGCACTAGGTGATTAGCAATGAAATCCTTTAAATATTTACTTACAAATAATTTCTATTATATTCAATGGAGCTGCAAGGAGTGGGCTCCTCCTATTAGTCTGGTTTCAGTTTTGGCCCACTGTGTTCTTTACTCTTGGGGTTATGGGAAATTAAAAAGATTCTAGAAATGGACAGGTCAAGCAAGAAATTTACTTTGGAACTGTTATGCTATCTCAGGCCCCAGCTTTCCAGTTAACTGTATTGCATTTACATTAAGAGGGCAGAAGAAAAGAAAAACAAGGAAACAACAAAGCCATGCATACCACTGAAATAAACCTGTTTCTTAGTTGTTTTCATCACACCTACTATATGGTTCCTTCAAGTCAATAATCTGCTCATAATAGGCCATGTAAATGACAGTAGGCATCCTGAGGAGGGATGGGCACGAACCAGCTCACAAACACAAGTTCTTGATGAATTTTGGCTGGTTCATGGTTCATGAGCCAAAGTGTGCTGGGTTTGGCTGGTCGCCATGGATACCCATCACAGAAAGCTGTATACACAGTCCAAAAACAAGCTGAGAAACAGAGCCGAAGGTCAGAAAGCCAGGAAATCAGTCAGAGTTTTCAGGAGCTAGGAGTGAGGAGAGAAGGCTGACAACTGGGACTAGGTCCAAGAACACACGGTTGCTTCCGTGCCAAGGCAGGTGAGCGGGATTGTTTATGACCAGATCCTCCCTTCCCTGAGAGTCAATCTGCAAAGACTCACAGCCCCTCACGTTGCCTTTGCAGCAGCTGATGTTTGGCACTCTTCCTTCTCTCTTGCAGATTCAGAAGCTGGTGTGCCCTGTGTCTGGGACAATCAGGTGAGCTAGGTGGGGATTCTGGCCTTGGGGTGTCTCTTACTGGGGGTGCTGGGTCAGGCTCTGGATCAGTCTCTCCCTCTGACTGCACCTCAGTCTCTTTGCCTTTCTGCCCCTCCTGTGCAGCTGCTGGGGCCTCTTCTCCCTCAGGTGTTGGTAAAGGTTCTTCTTCTGGGCTGACTCCAGAGGAGGCTGGGTTGCTCCATGCCTCTTCCTCATCTGAGGAATAGTCACCCTCAGTGGAGCCAGGATCCATGACAAAAAGTTTGTGAACTGAAGAATCGCCATGAACTTCCATGAATTTTCTTTTGGAATTTCCCAACCCAGACCTAGCAACTCTGCTTAAAGATGAATAAAATTTATTCCAGCATAAGTGTTCGTGACTTAGAGCTCGCTTCATCAGATGCATGGTGAATACAGAAATATTTGGCTGTTGTGCATCTGATTATGTGAACTTTGACTCTTGAAGGCTTATGGCTCTGGGCCATTTAAACCTCTGCTTTTTGCTCTTCACACAAAACAGCTGAGCAGCAGGGAACAGAAAGCAGGGGCTTCGATGGCTCTCCTGCTTGCTGGTCCTTGCCCCCTTTAATGGGGAAACCCCCACTTTCTGCTACCCACAAATATTGGCATGGAGCAGAAACCAGGAGTTTAAATGGCTGAGCCATTTAACCCCCTGCTTTCTGCTCCCTGCCACTTTTTGCAGGGAGAACCCCTGCTTTCTGCTCCCCATGAAAAGTGGTGGGGAGCAGAAAGCAGGGGTCATGAACTGCTATGAACTGGTTTGGTTTGCAAATCAACCTCCCGGTTTGTATCAATTAATGGTTTGATCACAAAATGAAATGAATCACAAAAATGTGTTTCATGCCCATTCCTAATCCTGAGTCCAGGAGTTGACGACTAAGTGGTTCCAAAAGTCTCATGTATAAAAATAAAAGTATTTTTTTTAAATCAAGAGATTTGTGGGGCATGGAATTTAATCCCTTGTTCTAGATCTGGAGATGGGGTGCCATTATAGTAAGTAAGTGGAATTGAGGAAAACAATAATACAAGACACCACACATATTACAAGCAGTGTGGCAGATTTTTTCACAATAATTGTTTCATCTTAAGGGTGCTCTTTAGGGTAGCATTCAACAAAAGTTTGTCTCTAGGAATTCAATCCATGTGGGCTCTTTATTTACTCAGCTATACAGGAAGTACCTTATCACTTACACTTAATTCATGTCAATTAATATATTCTGATGCTGAGATCAGGAATTAATTTCATTCCTTTTCTAGCACAGATGTTCTCTCTCCTCTCAGTAATTGGGATGTTATGCTTCTCATTTCCCACAGTCTCATCTCCAACAACAGCTGCTGTTTTGATTGTTACGGTAACAGTGAAAACACACTGTGTCTTGACTAGGAAAAGGGATGGGGAATTGCCATACTGGATCAAGCCAAAATGGAGTGAATAGCTTTGTTGAATGTTCTTATTTTGATCAGCAGCCAGTATGGAAAAAGTCTAACTTTAAAAATATAAACACACCACACTGATTTCAATAAAGCTTTTAAAGATACATGGATATGGTCATAATGGAAGAGTGTGGGACCTATCCCACGGGGTTCCACAGGGTACAGTCCTATCCCTCACACTATTCAACCTCTATATAAAGCCCTTAGAATAAACTGTTTGCAGTTTGGGGGTTGACTGCGATCTATATGCTAATGATACCCAGCTTTATATCTCCTTAGTGAAATGTCCTGGTAATATGGTAATGGTCCTGAATCACTACCTGTCTGCTGTTGTTAAGCATGAACAAACTAAAATTAAATCCTGACAAGACAGAGGTAATCCTGCTTGAGAAGGTGGAGATTTTGAAGGACGTTTTCCTTCCCACCTTTGGCGTGGTTCAGTTGACCTTTGCTGACCTATTTAATAGCCTGGGAGTAATACTGAAGCCAACATTACTGCTGTAGAAGCAAGTTAATGGAGCTGCAAAACAATGCTTTCTTCAAACTCAGTTTAGTCAGGAAGATGGCACCCTACCTTGACTTGGTTGATCTGGCCACCTGGATCCATGCCAAGGTGACACTGATACTAGTTGGTGTGGAATGCTACATCTTGGATATTATTAGGAGCCAGGCAGATCATGAATCCCAACTTATAGTCACTCCATTAGCTACCCATCAGTTGCCGGGTTCAATTCCAAGTGTTGGCTATGCCATATAAAGTCCTTCATGGCCTTGGACCCTCATATTTAAAGGACTGCCTCTCTGCTTTTGCTCTAACATGACAGCTTTGCTCACCTGAGCAGGGTCTCTGAAGGTATCACCTGGCAAATGGGCAAGATCAACAACTACCTGCACATGTGCATTCTGTTACAATCCCCACCTTAAGGAGTGGCCTGCCTGATTAGGTCAGGAAGGATCCCACTCTCTTGACATTCTTCAAACTATGAAAAACTGAAATATTCAGGAGGGCATTCTTATACAGGTAATAGGGCTATCCTACAATGGAATGGCTCAAAAACAAAGGAAAGAGACTCTAAACTATAACACCATATATAGCATGTATCATATGTGTTGTATAGTATGCTGCTATATGCACTCTACTAATATGTAATTTCTGTATTGTTTAACATGTCATGCTAATACTTGTGCTTTACTTCAGCATTGTGTCATATTTCTGCTTCGTTTCAATCCATTTAATCCTTTGGTTTTGCTCCCCACCTTTGATGGAGGAAGCAAAACAGAAGGGTTAAACAGCTCACAGCCATTTAAACCTAACAATTCAGTGGCAGACCTGCTGAGCTGTTAGGTTTATATGGCTGTGAGCTATTTAACCCTTTGGTTTTGCTTCCCCTCTTTGATGTGGTGGGGAGCAAAACCAAATTGTTAAATGGCTGCCATTTGAGCTGCACAGAGTCCACTAGCCATTTAATCCTTTTTGAGTGATCCCTGCCCCCTTTATCCCAGCTGCAGCAAACTGTGGCCAGGAGAAAGGAAGTTCTTTCCCAGCCAATCCCCCCTTTCTCCTGGCCACAGCTTGGAAGGGAAGAGAAAGGTGGAAGGGAAGTCCCTTCCAGGGCAGTCCCCCACTGCCACACAAGTCATGGCCAGGAGAAAGGGGGAACCAAACTTGCTGGACCAGTTTGGGTGGGCCCATTTGGGGTTCAATTCATGAGATGCCCCAAACAGAACTGCCCTTTTTTAGTTTCATGCCTAACCATAGACTTGAGTCTCAGTGAGAAAAATAGACTATAAATAACATAAATGAATATATTAATTTTAAAAGTTAACAAAACGGAATCTCACAAAGAAGAATCTGTCTAATGATATAATGGTGTACCAGTGAAAGAACATGAAGATTCAGAAGTGTCACTCTGCAACTAAAATTCATTATTTGCAGCCTTTACATTTACTGTAAACTACTAAAAGTCTCTGTGAGAAAAGCAATTAATTCCCCCCTGCCTTCTAAGTAAATAAAAAGGAAAGCTAATTAGATGGCTAAATTAAGCTCATCTTCATTTGACAAGAAAATAAATTTGTGGAAACAGGCCAATGGTGAATCTAAAAACATGAACAAATTAGGTAACTATGTAAAGGTAGAAGCTATGAAATGAAAAGCTACTCAATTGATAATTCCTAACATTGAAATTGCTACAGTCAGGATCTCAAAACAGTTACAAAACTCAGAGCTACACACTGTCTGGACTGAACTGTGTTTTGGCCCTCCAAGGAAGGACCTGTAAAAAAGGTGATGCTGCAGACCAGCTGCAGAAGCTCTGCACAGACAGCTTCTGAAGCAGTGGCACCCTGAAGTACAGATATCTGGGCAAAGCTCAGATGTTACAGCAATGGCAGCTAGCACAGCCAACTTCAATCTGTGCCTTTGGGAGCCAGAAAAGGCCATATGTGCTGTGGGTATAAAAATCCTGGAGTAATGGCCAGCCTCTCCTCTTGCATGCATGGTGGCATTACATGTTAATATCATTATGCCCAATAGGAAAGGGCCTCTTTGAACAGATGTTACTGGGGAGTATGTTTGATTCCATTATTATGTTGGATATACTGAGCATTTGATTCCCCTAACTGTAGTATACAGAATGATTCTATTCCAAGAATATCACCATATACAATGAAGCACTGGGCATAATTTGGCACTCATGCAGATCAAACACAACGGCTCAAAAGGTCAAATGTTAACTGAAAGAGTTTTTAAACTTTGAAAGCAGCTGCATTCTTTTACCTCAAAAAAGCAAAACGTTTGTGATTTGTCCTGTTGTCATGCTTTTCTACATTTTCTAACCCAATTTCAAACTCAAAGTAATGCATAAGGAACACAGAGCCAAATAAATAGAAACCTGCTATAAACTGTATATGAGCTTCTTTCATCGGGAAATGCCGAAGTGAATACCACTTTCACTCATACTTGCATTTTGGGAGAGTCAAAATAGGTTTTAATCCTTCAAGAAAACTGAGGTATGCTGGCATTCCTCAGAGATACACTGGAGCACCACTGGTGCAGCCTTCTATGATGGTGAGAGAGGGGTTCAGCTAGGGGACATGGCAGGAGTTAGTCAGATCCCTAAGCTGTTCCAGTCAGGAAATGCCCCCCCCCCCAGTAAAATCTGTGGCATAGCCCATGTGCACCCATGGAGTCTGAGAAAACAACCACCCCACAGCCCCCATGCCCCCCCCAGTGCTGTAAAAACCACAAGAGGCCAATCAGGAGGCATCCATTAGCCTCCAGCTAAACCCCACTCCCTTCACGGCCAATGGTGGGATCCAGCAGGCAATCTAAACCCCGGTCTGTTCATGGCCAGGCAAGATGCCAAGTTGCATAGCATGAGGCTATGTTTGTTGGCTCCACAACCATGGGACTTAGCATCTTGCACTGCAGTGCACCTCTCACACAGTTGGGCAATGGGTGCACTATGCGGGATCATGCCTCACTGACAGGGCAGTTAGATGGAGGAAGCAGCTACAGAGGGCCGAACCCCCCCTATGGGCTTGCTTACCCCACTGTTCTCCCAGGTTAGTTTAACCTTCTCTAATACCCTTGATGCAGCTACATTTGGAATTGGCCCAAGTTTTGTCAAACATATTATCAATTATGATCCCCCTCCAAATACTCACTAAATTCAATAGGTGTGTGTGTTAAGAAAAAATATATATTATAATTTCATATCTGGGCTTTGGGGGGGAAATTTTTACTGTGATTGATTATTTTGGGGCAGGGCATTACTGGTTCAAGATTCAAATCCATGTTGTTGTTGTTGTTGTTTTTTTGGGGGGGGTTCTGGAGTTTAGGATCATTATTTTCCAAGGGGAATGTATATGATGGCCTGGGGCAGCTGTTCATGAAGATAATGACAGTAAATTCGCACAGTAGATAGTCCTCCCTCTAACCTACAGGTCCCCAAATTTTCAAGCAGATTGGACAAGGGGGTTCAATTTCACAGAAACCCAAAACAGATGACTCTTTGTGCAGCCACACTTCTGTCTATTGATTCCAGTTCAGGAAGGCTGGAGTAGCTGTCCACCCTCTAAACAATCCCCAAGTTTCAAGCAAATTGGACCAAGGAAACTAATTTTGTGGGCCCCTGAACAAGGTGCCCCCAATTCTCTGTTTTCCCATTCACAGTAGTTGCAAAGAGAAAAAGGGTTCCACCTCCACAAAGGAGGGAAGGAAAGAGAACTGTGGCTCTGTGTGGCTTGTCTCCAAAGGGGATTGGCTGGAAGTGCTCTGTATGATGCCACTGCAAGGATTCAACTGGAAAGGAGAATGTCATTGCCCAGGAAATTAGTACAATTAAAACACACACACACACACACCACAAATGCATGCTGTAGCTGGCTAGCACCTAAAGATGAGAAACAACATTGATTGTTCCAAGAGGTGTTTTTCCTAATACCAAAGAATCTCAGATTTGTGTTACCATTCCAGAAAATCACAGAAATGAGCCAAGCCAGTGATTTCCATGTACATCTTCAACTTGGGGATTTCATAATGCATACCCTACTGTTCAGCTCTGTTCTTGAACAGTTGCTTTTATATATGGGCTAACCATAGCTGAAAGGATTCAGAAACCAGCCAAAATTCTAACAGCCAAAAGCACAAAGGAAGCCATTTATAAGTAAGATCAGCAGATTATCAGTATACAGGGTCTGATCAACTGCATGCATGGAATCAAAATAACTTCATATTATATTAATAATTTCTATTGAAGGCTTAAAAGCTACCTTAGTCAAAATAAATAAATGAGAGATAAAGTGATAGTTTTGCATTTCTTGTTAGGAGAAATTCATGCCTCAAAAGCTTATGAAGAAGGACCTTGTAGAAGGAGAGTTATTAATACCAAACAAATTCATGTCTTTCTTCACATAGTTCACCCTGCATTTGTAAGCCACTTAATGGGAACTGAAACCAAGCTTCAAGCCTCAAATATCATACATTTCTGAAGCATCTCTACAAAGATGAAGAACCTAGTGAAAAGGAAGTGTTTAATGTTTGCAGTTGCTCTGTTACTTACAAATGTCCCCTACATTTAAGCCATGTTTCAAGTTACAGTGAATGCATATACAATCAATGTGCAGTGTACACTTCATTTATTTTATACATGTATGTATGTAATTATCATGCTTGCACATTCAATGCTTGTACAGCTGAACATATGAGTGAATCCTGGCATTTATCCTGGTATTGGTTTCCAGTTTCAGTTGCAAAGTGAACGCACATTGGCTGTTCCTTACAGACGTATACATGTGCATGCAGTATATATATGCATTCCCTGTCACATGTGACCAGGTAATTGGAGAAACGTTCTTTAGCTCCAGAATATCCTTGTCAACTGTTACAGACTGAGAATTATTTTATTAGAAGCAAATCCAGGTAGAAATATGGAACTGCTACCAGACCTCTCTAATGCATCCTATATCTTTTCATTCCTGGCTTTTACATGCATGGTGAAATTGCTACACAAAAGCAAAAATACTTACGACCATCCACTGCCTTTGCTTCCAAGTGGACAATGTCTGGCTCTTTACTGCTTCCCATCCGAGACCTGGGAAAGTAGAAACCAAAGCTTTAGTTTTAAAATTTTCTATCTGTGTGTGCATGCGCATGCACATTGCATGTATGTGCTCCTATATTTCTATATTTAAATAAATATCTCTATTTTGAACAGTCAGTTTGTTTAAATGAATGCTTAATGAGAAATATTTTACCATTTATTTTGCCATATGGAAAGCAAAATGCCCTATTAATTTTCAGGGATATTAAATGATGAGATGCCAGAAAAACTAGAAAATAAAATATACCGATTTCCTCATAGAATTAGAAGCAGCAAAACACAATACACTCTGCAGATTATATGAATGGAATAAAATGCTCCGGTAAATGCAATACAAATCAATACAATTCATCTAATTATACAGATTTCTAGGAAGATCTTTGTAACTACACAGTGGTTTGTACTATACCACTTATTTATGGCTCATCCCAATGAAGCCCCAGTCTTACAGCCAAACTAGAGGTAACACAGCATCTCCAAGTTCTCCAGAGGGATGCCTCTACATTATAAGTATGAAATTCCATTTGTTTACAAAGACCGTTGGGGGCTGATCCTGATAGGGACAGCAGTGTGGTGGGCAAGAGGGGTTTATGCCCCTTTTCAAAAGCCCAAATCACCAAAGTTTGGGCTCTTGAAAATGGCACGCAGGTGGGGTGGTGTCCCTCCTTCCCCTGTCGCAGCCTCAATCAGGACTGTGGTTCTGTGGCATTGTCAGTCAAGTAAATTTCATCCCTAAATTGGCAGAGATATCCCTGTTCTGGACTGAGAGATACTGTCACATCTAGTTTGAATATTATGTAGCTATATTTATAGAATAAAAACCCAGGACTTTCAGCTCCTTAGAAATGCATTTCTGCCCCATAACTATCCCCATATATGGAAGCTTTCCTTTTGGGTACTTAATAGAATGAAAGTCGGATTTCAGCACTGCCTTGTCAATTGCTGGGGGATTTTGAAAGTGGTACCTGGGGAGGGTAGAGTTTGGGGCCAATTAATTTTCTCCAGTTTCTATGGAGGCCATTTTCTGGCCATTTTTTGTTTCTATGCCTCATTTTCTCGAGGGCTGTGGATTGGAACCAAGTGTGGAGGTTTACCTGCTACAGGTGGGTGAATGGCAAGCCTAATTAAGAGGCAGCTGAAATTTACCAGTTTATGGCTCTTAGCATGTCCCTCCTATGTAAGTTTCCTGACATATAATTGGCATAAACAATTATAATATTCAGAAACCAATGAAAGAACATTTTAATCTGCCAGGACACTATGTTGCTGAGCTAAAACTCACCATTTTCCACTACATGAACCTCAGCTACTGAATTACAGGAAGCCAGTTTAACAAAACTGGGGAGATTGCATTATCATTAATTACCACTATTGTGAATAGTCTCTCTGTACTATTCTTGATTACATTTGAATTTTACAAAATTATATCACACCCTGTACTTCCTACCTTTCACAGCCCTTTGGCCCTGCTGTTTACAACTTTTTTCTTCTTCACAACATTGTATTTGTATCCACCAAGTTAGGAATTAGTACATGCATCTGAAGAAGTGGGCATTAGTCCATGAAGTTATTAAGATGGCACAAATTCTTGTTTATTTTTGCTGCAATAGATTAAAATGGCTTCCTATCTGAAATTACTTTGTAGCATCACATGCACTATACTTATTTTTCATAAGAAATAATACCAAGTAAAATATCACAATTGGCTACATTTTCAATTTAATATTTATTTATTTTATTTATCAAATTTATATCCTGCTCCCTCTCCCCTGAATAGGACTCAGCACGGCTAACAGCATATAAAAACACACCTGATAAAAACAGTACAAAAGATACAATAAATAAACAAAAAATATATAAAATGATTAAAAATCTATCTACTATCAAGCAGGGTAGGATGCATGGATGGTGAAGACACAGCTGAAGCATAATTTACCAGCTGCCTGGCGGATCACAGTCACCCAAAGGCCGCCTGAAAAAGAGTGTCCTTACATGCTCTGCGGAACCTAGGGAGGTCCCACAAGGCACACATCTCTTCAGGCAGCTGGTTGCATAGGACAGGGGCTACTACTGAGAAAGTCCTCAGCCTTTTTGACCCAAGGCAGAAGTTGGTGGACCAGGGACCTTCAATAAATTCCAAGGTGAAGATTGGAGAAGACAGGGAGGATCATACTGGGAAAGGCAGTCCTGAAGGTATGAGGGTCCCAGGCTGTTTATGGCTTTAAAGGTAATCACCAGCTTTGAATTGGCATTGCAAAACTAATTGGGAGCCAGTGCAGCTGCTATAGGATAGGTGCTAAATGCACTGACCAGGATGCTCCTGTCAGCAATCCGACAGCTGTGTTGCAGTTTCCATGGTGTCTTCAAAGGTAGCCCTGCACAGAGCACCTTACAGTAGTCCAGTCTCAAGGTGACTACCATTGCATGAATTACCATGGCAAGGTCCACCACAGACAGATAGGGAGGCAGTTGGTGGGGCTGGGATTTATGGTAAAATGCAGTCACCAAGGACACATGTTTGTCCATGGAGAGCAAAGAATCGAGCCACATTCCCAGACTCTTGACAGAATCGACTGTAGAAAGTCAGACCCCATCAAAGGTCAACAGAAGTGGCCATCCCAGTGGCCTAGGCTTCCCCAGCCACATCTATCTTAGATGGATTTAGCTTCAACCAACTCTCACCTAGCCATTCCCTCACGGCATCCAGGCAGGAGGCTAAAACCAGAATTCCAGCTACCAGTCACTTCTCAAATAAGAGGTAGAGCTGGGTGTCATCTGCATATTGGCTTTTGGTTTTGGCTTTTAGTTCTGGCTATGGTTGAGTTACGATGCTTGCAGGCCGTGCTCTGTCACCAAGGCATTTATTTATTTTGTGTATTTTGTCCTTTATATATTTGTTTTATGGATTTTGAAGAAAGTTAAGGTAGTTTTGAGAAGACAAACTGGTGTGTAAAGGAGTTAGATATAAGTGGCATGAAAGATAACAAAAAATGATTTCAAGAAGAGGAGGAGGAGATTGTTTATTTATTTATTTATTTGTGGTGGAAGAGCTCCGTCTTAAGGGCCCTGCGGAACTACACAAGGTCTCGCAGAGCCCAGATCTCCTCTGGGAGCTCATTCCACCAGGAGGAGCTGCCACCGAAAACGCCCTGGCCTTGGTAGCTGCAAATTTGATATCCCTGGGGCCTGGAGTTACCAGGCGATGATGCCTCCCTGACCGTAGTGCCCTTGGATTTATTGGATTCAAATTCCCACACAGCCATTAAACTCACTGGGTGACCTTGGGATGGTTTCTCTGTCTCTCAGCCAAACCAGCCACAAAGAAGAAGAGATTGGATTTATACCCCACCCTTCACTACCCAAAGGAGTCTCAGAGTAGTTTATAAGCTCCTTTCCCTTCCCCTCCCCACAACAGACACCTTGTGAGGTAGGTGGGGCTAAGAGAGCACTTAGAGAACTGCTCTTGAGATAACAGCTCTGACTGAACTATGGCTTGCCCAAGGTCACCCAGCAGTGCAAGCGGGGGAAGTGGTGAATCAAACCCGGTTCTCCCAGATTAGAGTCCACACACTTAACCACCACACCAAACTGGCTCTCAGCAGACATTGAGATACCCCTCTTTATTTTTAACAGAGAAGCCAAATTCATTTCTGTCCACACTAAGATGGAAAAAAGATCATTAAATCAAAATAGCAGATCTCTTCTTTTTAAAACTTTTTTCAAGAAACATCTCTTGAAAGCCCTTACCTATCAGCAGTATTTCAATGCCAAGGAACAAATACCAATAATCATTCCTTTCTAGATCTGAGTGAATTAAAAATTATTAATGTAGACAGCGGTCTATATTTGCCAAAAGCTAACGAAATAAGGTGCACAGGAGGGACAAAACCCTTAAAGCTTTTGAATAATTACCTATTGTCAGTGCTTGGATTAGAGGGCTCTAATCCAAGAGCCTTCCTTAAATTTGCAAAAGAAGAGATACTTATTTAATTTATGGGGAAAGGTGTCCAGAATAATGATCTTCTTGTTGTTTAAAAAAAATGTGGAAAACTGGTGGCCAAAATGATTTTAGGGTGATACTAATCCAATTAACGTATCTTGTGTTAATTTTGTGATATGCTATGTCCACCCCATTTTGGCATTATATATCAGCCAGTATAGTGGTGAACAAATAGGGTTGCCAACCTCTACGTGTGGTCTGGAGATCTCCCGGAATTACAACTGATCTCCAAACTACAGAGATCAGTTTCCCTGGAGAAAATGGCAGCTTCAGACGGTGGACTCTATGGCTCTGCATCCCTGCTGGACTCTCTCCCTTCCCCGATCCTCTCTATGATCCTCCCCCCAAATATCCAGGAATTTCCCAACCTGGAGTTGGCAAGCTTATGACAAAGCATCAGAAGCATTCGAAATATTAGACATGTGTTTTTAGGAGGCATTTCTTTCTTGTAATTCCACAGTTCAGTTGCTTTATGGATCCAGTGAGGGCTTTTGACTGATTAAGGGGTTTTAGTTTAATTCATCTTGCTGCTGTTATCCCATTATTTAATACACTCATTAAAAAACGTGTTAGAACATATCAATTCAGGTGGAATTATGAGAATATGAATGATGAAAACCATTCCTCTTAAATAAATAGCACATACAAGCAATTTACTTATGCAGAGTGATTAGAGATCCTTTCACACTGGCCAGATTTTATTCATATCAACTCTTTAATATACAATGCATTAATTATATGACTAATCAAGCTGATTCATTGATGAATGCTTTCATTAGTCCACTGTGATTTTTAAAAAATCATTCTGCTTTGTCCAAGCTTAGATACATAGTGTCTTGTCTTTTAAATTAGGGCTGTCCTTTTCACTCCCTGAATAGATGTTTATTTTATAGTAGAAGTTGTATATATCACAGTATGCTACGTAGACAGAAGTTGCAGTACATTCTAGTACTGGATGCTTTAATGCGCATTTTTTGAAAGGTGGTGCATAAAATCGCTGTTATAATAAGTAGATGTGTTCATTTTCATCTCTGGAAAAATATTACTTATTTTTCCCTGTATGCCAACAAGTGCAGAGTAGTCTATTTTTCCCCACAGCAGTTAACATACTGTCTCTGACCCAGATAGGGGATTTAAACACATGTCAGTAAAGTCAGGTGCTAAGCTAGCTCCTGATGAATGGCACTGGCTCCCTGTTAGCATCCTGGTTTAGGTCACAGCACGGGTTATTTATAAAGTCCTAAATAGAGGTCAGTGGTCAGATCCAATTAAGGCAGGAAGTTGAGTGGGTGCTGCTGCACTATCATGATAACTGAGCTTGCAAATCTAGTTTAGAAGGATAACAACTCAGTTTAAACTAGTTCAGAATCACACAGATGAATCACACAGGTGAGCCCATGTGTGGAGTTAAGACTACTGGACTATAATCTAGGATACCCAGGTTTGAATCCAGGCCCGTAGCCAGGATTTTTTTTTTGTTCAGGGGCATTTAAATTTTTAAGGGGGCACTTAAATTACATTTAATTAAATGGGGAGGCTCCGATTGTTGGAGATATATTGAGGGTACCATTCTTGAATGGCCTTCTAAACTTTCTTGCTCTGTAGAAGGGAACTCAAAAGGTATTCAAATGCCCTCTGAGCCAAACCCCCCCCCCCAATTCCACAGTGGGAAGGAGAGGGAAGCCTGAGCTCTCACCCTGGCAGCCACCAGCTGCAGGCAGCAGAGTGGGGGGGGGGTCTCTCCTCAAAAATAAGGTTTCTGGCATGGTTCTTTGTAGGGCAGGGCCCCCAAAAGCCCCATGGTGACTATGGGCCTGTTTGGATTCCAACTCCACAAAGCTTACTGGGTGACCATGGACCAGTCACAAACTCTCAGCCTGACCTACCTCACAGAGTTGGTATGAGGATAAGATGGAGGAGAGCAGAATTATTAGGGATGCCAGCATCCAGGTGGGACCTGGGGATGCCCTGGAATTACAGCTCATCTCCAAACTACAGAGATCAGTTCCCCTGGCGAAAATTATTTTTATATAATTTTTATTTTATTTTCGTTATACATCCTACAAAACTACACACTAACTAAAATTACAGCTAAACAACAACCATATATGCTAATAATTGATATCTTAAGTCAAAGCTTTTCTCTTATTCAAGTTAAGAATAAAAATTATATTCTGTTATTTCGATATGCAAAAAAATTAAATTATTGACAATGCAAGATTATATAATGTAATATAAACGTTTCTTCTAAAGTTTAAGCTATTTTTTGCCTTTCCTTCCTGTCTTCTGGCTTTTATCATCTCGGGGTGGTTTGGGTGCTGCCTCTCCCAATTCTGATTCAGATGCTACTTCTGAGCTGCCATCTGCAGATGTTTCGTGACTTTCCAAGCCATGCGAACTGTCCAGTTCTCTTTCTTCTTCTTCCTCTGTGTTCTTTGTATCCTTTTTGGGTTCCTGATGTCTTTTCAAAAACTACTTCATTTTAGTAAAAGAGTCAATCTTTTATTTTTTGCCTTTGTAGTTAAACATCAAGACTTCAGGTAGTATCCATTGGTAGGTAGAGGTATTTTTCCGTAGATAGGTGGTTAAATTCTTGTATTGTTTTCTCTTCTTCCTTATCTCAGATGGAAAGACTTTTAGTATTCTGATGTCTTCTTTGATTTTCAGTGTAGTCCCAGATATTGCTTTCAATATTGCATCTCTTATAGATCTCTTAGAGAATCTGACATATATTTCACCAGGCAGGTTTTTTTTCTTAATAAATTCTGAATATGTCCGGTAGATCATATCCATTTCATTTTGTAATACTTCCGCCTTTATGTCTGTCACTGGTGCAAGCGCTTCACTAAGGATTTCTTTCAGATTCTTGGTTTTGTCTTCTGACACTCCTTGAAATCTCAACACATATGAAGATTTTTTCATTTGTAGCTGCAACAGTTGCGTTTTATCTGAAGATCTTTCATTTTCCACAACTTCCAGTCTTTGGTCAATTGCTTTAGTCTTGTTTTCAACTGCCTCTGTTCTTTTGTTGGATTCTTATAGACCAAGGTCTTGCTGATGTGACAGTAGGTCCATTAAGGATTTGTCCCATGTCATAACCCATGCCCAAAATTTAGGATTGCCAGGTCCTTACCTGCTGCTGGCAGGGGGATTTGGGGGGCATTCCAGGGGTGGGCGAGGACATCGTTGATGAGATGACATCATTTCTGGAAGTGTCATCACCATGTCAGCAATATCAGGGCAGTGTTCTACTTTTTTGGCAAAACTCTATGGTAAAAATGGCTACAAACCATAGAGTTTTGCCCAAAAAGTAGAGCATTGCCCCCAATGTTGCTGATGCGAAGGCATCACTTTTGGAAGTGACATCATCACATCGACAATGTCAGCAAGGGACATCTTTTTGGGGGTGAGATTCCCCTGAAGGCCAGCTGCAAGAGGACTGCATTGGAAGATTCTGGCACCCAGTGGACTAGAAGAGTTGGATTTTGCTCACCACAAAGTTGTATGAATCAATAACAAGCTGCTTAACTGAATTCAAAGACTCTGTCTCTGAAATTTCCAGGCTTGCATATTTAGAGCACACAACTGGTAGTGCGAAATGCACAGAAAGGACACTTAGCACTTATACCCAAGTTGGGGGGGAGCAAATCCCCTTGTTTTGTGACTAGCATGTCTCATTTCAGACCCCTTACCTACCCCAACAATGGAGCTGCACACGAAAGGAACAACCACACACCAACAGGTGACTAGGGGCATGGATCCAGAAGTTGTCATGAACCATCCAGGACTCAGTGACAGTGAGGACTCCTCAGAGGAGGAGGGGCCTGTGAAGCCAGCCCACAGTTGCAGAAGCCAACCAGCAGGGAATTGATGTGCAGGCATTCCCTGACTTGCAGTTGAGAGTTGGTTCAGAATCACCTCTACCTTCCAGTTCTAATCAGCAGGTGAAGGCCACTCCCCCCCCCCCATGTTCTAATCCAGCAGGGGAAGGCCCCCCCCCCCCCCCCAGTTCTCTAAGGTCACCAGCATCCTCGGAATGCTGCAGAAAAAGGCTGAGAATTGGATTTACAGGTTAGGTGGTGCAGTGCACAGTGCCATCTGCCTGCTGATAGCGGAGATTAATATTTGCAGGATTATACCTGAGAAGCTGGCTGTGGGGAAACATGACATTGTGGCATGTGGCTCTAAAGTCTCCCGAGAGAAGCTTTTTGGGCATGGATGCAATGTGTTCTTAAGAAGCTGAAATGGAAGCTGGCAAGTCAGCCAGAACAGAAGTCTGTGCCCACTTCACCCTTCCTCCGTGCATTGATTCTATACACCACCTCAACAATGCAGCCTCTTATATCTATGGCTAGTGGTGTACATATTATATGAGGGATGTGAGGAAGCTGCACCCATGTATGCCCTGTGTTTTGAGAAGGTGTACCTAGGATTGCTAGCTATGATGCCAGGGGGATGCCAGGGATGCTGGCAGTTCCATAGAAAGCTATTGGCATGGTCCCTTGCCATGTGGGAAATGGGGCAAAACTAACATCTGGGAGTTAATGGCCGTTGTCCCACCATGTTCCATTGATATGCTGGCCATATAACTGTGGCACCTTTTGTGTTTCAAGATTGGAGCCCTGCACAGCAGAAGCAGATGGGGTAGATACAGCTCAGGGGCAACCCACACAGCAGATGAGTAAGTGCCATTTGGATAGCTACGGCATGAGCCACAGAAGGGATATCCTCATAAATGAAGCCCCCCTTCATGGGGTGGGGGACACAGACACTGCTGGGGCTCCACTGGCATATCTGCAGTGATCAGGATCACTGTGCTGTTCATTATCATTGCATATGTCTCTGTTTGATGTCTGTAAAGGTGGTGATAGCAGGAAGGAGGATGCCATTCCTAGTATGCTGTAGGTTGACTGCAGTGACCAGTGTGGATTCTGTCACTCTGTCACAGAACTGCCATTTCACTGGTTCCAACCCAGCTCCTGCATCATCCTGATTCAAGCAGCTAGCCATGTGGCAAGTAGGGATGGGCTTGAATGAGTTCACAAACTGAAATTTGGCCCGAACTTGCTTTATAGTCAATTATGTTCTATTGAACTTAAAGTTTATTTTCCATGCTTTTTCTTCTTGTATTTCAGTTTAACTTTAAGTGGTTTGGGAGTAGTTATTCCTTTTTCCGAATTCGAGACCTCAGAGGTACTGCCAGGGCTGCTTGATGTATCTTCTGATTTACAGTCACGTTTATCATCTTCTTCATTGTTGTCCTCAGTCTTTCTTTCATCTTTGTTCGGGTTTTGTTGCTGTTCCAATTTTTTTTTTTTGGCTTTCTGAACAGAGTCAATCTTGGTCTTCTTATCTGTATAGTTGAACACAAGTCCTTCTGGAAATGTCCATCTGTATGAAATTGAGTTATTATGAAGGAAGAAAGTTAAGTCTTTATATTGTCACCTTTGCTTCCGCACCTCAAATGGAATATCCTTTGAAATGTTCACTTCTTCATCTTTTACTTTAAAGGTTTTCCCAGATGTAGCTTTCAAAACAGCTTCTCTAGTAGATCTCTTGGAGAATTTCACAAATAATTCACCAGGTAGCTTATTTTTCTTGATGAAATCTGAATGTCCAATAAGTCAGATCCATATCATTTTGCAGTACATCTTGTTTAAGTTCTGTCATTGGTGCTAATGCTTCGTTTAATAGTTCTTTAAAATTTTCTCCTTTTTGTTCTGGAATGCCTTGAAAGTGCAAGACATACATTGATCTTTCCTTTTGGAACTGCAACAGTTGAACTTTATCGGAGATTCTCTCTTTTTCCACTTCTTCCATTTTCTGTTTAATATCTTTTGTTTTTGTCTCAACTTTCTTAATGGTTCTCTCAGTAACATCTGCTCTTTTATCCAGCTGTGTCAATTGCTTTTGGACTCCATCCAGCTTGCTGTTGATATTTTACATCTGCTCCAGCAGAGGGTGCAATGCCAGTGCCAGCATATTAAGAAAGTCAGCAGCTGCTTCCTTTGTCTGGAAAGGAGTCATTGGTTGATTATTTCCTGTGAGAGGCTTCTTTTCCGGTGCCATTCTTCTCCCTCTACCAGACGTTGTTTACACAAGAGGAAAGTTTTTAAAGTTAAAATGAAAGTTCTCCGATTTGAAAACACTTCGGACTATTTTGCACCTTTCGGTCTCGTTTGCTGTCTCTCATGGTCAGTTTTGCTTTTTTCCTCCCAGTTTATTGTTCAAGAACCATTTGATTTCATTGGGGGGGGGAATCCCCAACTCCTCCCCCGCCCGCCGCTTATCTCATGAATTGCTGCCATTCACCTTAAAGGCTCAGCCGCATGTAAAGGGGAATGATTGACTCACAGTTTTATTGCCTTTAAGTTATTGTAGGAGCTCATCCACACTGGATCACTTGTTCGCTTCCTCCAGTAGCCAGCTCTAGTCGCCATGATGGCTTCATGGCAGCAGGACCTCTCGGAGTATGGAGAGCCTCAATTCCTTGACTGTTGCCTCGGAAGGGGCTCTCCTTAGCAGGAGTCCCCTACAACGACTCTGGGGGGGCCATCCAGGACCCCTCCTGTTTGCCGTGCCTCGGCGCGTCCCCATCAGACCTAGATGGGACACGTCCGACCCATGAGTCACCAAAACCGGAACATTCCTTTCACACATCTGAGGCTCTGAGAAGCTGAGATCGATGTTATCAGTCATTATCATGCCAGGGGACCTCTGTTTCATTTAGCTGCAAAATATAAACACAGTCCAGTAGCACCTTAAAGATTGATGCCATGTAATTCACTATGAGCTTTTACCTCTTCAACAGTTTGACATGGCCACCTCTCTGCAGTCCCCATCTCCTTCCTGCTCATATACTTGGTTGGCTGCTGTATGTGGCTAGCACAAGGAAAAGGTTGTGTGTGGTCTGAGGGCAGTTTTCAGTCTAATGTTTCCCCACAGAACTGCTGGCATTTGATCAGCCATGCAGGCTGGCATTTTAGGCCTTTGGGGGATGCAAGATGGAACAGGAGTAAGGGTGCAGCATTAAGCGTTTTTGAAGGGGTGACAGGCAAAATATGGATGTCCAGGGTAGGTGGACCATCCTGTTCCCACTTTGGAGCTTCATGCAGTGAATGTCAGCTCCAAAAGTTTGCCTCTGGCCTCTCCCCATGTGGAGATTGAACCCAGCCATGCTATCCCTGTGTTTTTCCAGAGTCGCGCCTGTCTGTGTAAGGTTGTCTGTCTGATTTCATATTGCTGGTGTCTGGTGGTGACATCAGAACTACTGCCTAGTGCCTACTAATGGCATGCCTGTTCTGCATCTTCTTGGTCCAGTGGCTAGGTTGTTGGTGTGTGGGGAGAGTTGAAGTTTTATGCCTGGTCCCAGTCTTTTCCCCTTATATTTCTGGGGAAAGGCATGTGTGGTAATTGATGGTGATTGGCTGCATTTCTGTGTAGCACCCAGAGGAATGTCATCAGGTGCCACTGCCAGATTGGTGGGCATACACACTATCTAATCTGCACCTTGCATTCCTCCCCTTCCCCACAGAACTTCCATAGAAATCTGACCAGTGCCGCCATTATGTTGATGGCTGGTTGCCACTACCAAATCAGTTCTCAGAACTGGGATGCCTATGTAGCGGGGTCAAAATAAATACAGAATTTTCCATTCAAAGAAAAGGTATTAAATCAACTGTGGATTTAGATGGATGCTTTAACGTTATTAAATGGTTAAAAGGGGAAAAAATCCAAACAGATTAACAATCGATTTACATACAAGCTATATTGCCTTAGTAAAGCTAGACTCTCAAAACATATACCAAATCCTGTCTCTTTAGAAGTTTCCCTTTTCAGAGATTTTGAAATGTCACTGGTTTATCTTTCTGGTGGCATTTTGTCTCTCTTTAGAGCAGTTGATGGTATTACTTAATAAATGCTGTAAAGTCCCATAATGTCCTGATGCAGATAACGGAGAAAGCACTGAAGAAATAAAGAACCGTGACAGAGGAGGACGTGATTTGGATCCAAATCTAGGAAGGCAGTACAGTGCCAGGCTATGAACTGAAGGGTATTCTGTCAGGGAGAAGCAGAGCAGACTGTACTTACCTACCTCTGAGAAAGACCTACAGTAATGCATTATCCAGTCTACTACTAACAGTGAGGGGGATGAACCTTGAGAGTTTGAGTCACAAGAACAGTTTTCCTTGAGATTTTGATTCACAAGAACAGTTTTCCTACAGAGAGACAGCTTTTTCAGTCACCTTGGTGTAGATACTGGTGGAAACAGCAGTGAAGGCACCAGGAAAAAAGGGGTATTAGGGGACACAGAAGGAGAAACATGCATTTCTGTGAGTTGGCAGGCTTTGTTAGATTTCAGGCAAAAGAAATAGAGGTATTTTTCATATTTACACTCTCACTCTGTACATATTTGCATTATCAAAAGGAGAATAACTTGAGACAAAGCACATGTGCACACAACCGACAGAAACTGAATATGTCAAAACTTATGAAACCTTTTTCGCAGAGTAACAAGAACTTCAGTACAGAAGAATGCCTTCAACCTAGCCACTTAGAACCCAGGCCTATACAAAAATGAATTATACTAAAATAGCTCTCCTACCTGAAAGTGAAGCATGAATCCATGAGTGTAAATCATCTTGAAGTGTAGTGGGTTAGACGCATAAAGAAAGCATGGAGACTGATGTAGCGATCAGCATAGCTTTACTGGTACACAACAAGACTAAAGACTAACGGCCGGCAGGCCAACTATATACACAATCCAGGGGCATCCCCTGGGTCCCATTGGTGGGTTTGAATCTCCCGCCAAGGTCCCATTGGTTCCCCCAGTGGAGGGACTAGAATCCTAGTCCCCATTGTTGTACCGGACTGAAGCTCAGGAGTGTGCGCTGACCTCCGGTGGTGGTCAGCGGACACAACATCCCTCCCCCCATAGTCCGGACCCTCCCCTAGGTCACATAGTCTTTCAGGTACGATGGGGACCGTCGTACTCTTGCTGACCGCCGGGGAGTCGGCACTTGTACCTCCGGAGTTCCGACCCCAGGGCCGGGTTCTGGCAACGGAGCTGGAGCCACTGCTTCCGCTGCCTCCGAAACGGGGGTTTCCCCGGCCGACACCGGGACCATGGGGGTCTGTGCTGGACGTTCTTCTGCCGGCAAGTCCTGTGCAGTCGCCTCGGATGGGGTCTCCCTCGGTTCCGTCCTCTGTCTCGTTTCCTCCTCCGTCTGGGCTTCCGGTAGTATTCGCTGTCTGAGCTGGTCGATGTGCCTTCGCCAGATCTGTCCGCACTCCGTGGACACCTCATACATCACGGTACCCAGGGAACGGATTATGTGGCCTGCGATCTACCCCGGGCCTCGGCCGAAGTTTCTGGCGAAGACCGGGTCTTCTGGGAAGAACCCCCGTGGTGCTTCCCTCTGCTCGACGGCGTTCCTCTGGTCGGGGGCTTGGTCTGGGTGCAGGCGGTCCAAAAGGATCGTTGGCTTTCGACCCATCAGTAGTTCCGCGGGGCATCTCCCGCTTA
>NW_015176480.1:49762-64221 GCF_001447785.1 Gekko japonicus
GTGCATCAGCAGTCGCCTCGTCCACTGGCAACTGCTGGTAGGCCTGGGCTAGATCCAGCTTTCCAAAGATCTTTGCCCCCCCTAGGGTGGCCAGTACATGGCTAACTACCGGGACCAGATAAGCATGGTTCTGCAGCGCCTTATTCAGGGTACATTTATAGTCTGCGCAGATGCGGACCGCTCCGTTTGGTTTTTCCACCACGACTATGGGGGTCTCCCATGCGGCATGGGAGACTGGTTCCAGGATGCCTTGCGCCACCAGGCGATCCAATTCCGCATCGACTTTCGGCTTAACAGAAAGTGGAACCGTCCTGGCTCGCTGGCGGATGGGGGCCACCTGGGGGTCTAAGCGCAATGACACCGGGGGGCCCGTATATCTGCCCAGTGACTCATCAAAAACTGTGGGGAATTCCCGGCAGATCCCTTCGAAGTCCTGAGTGGCGCACTGCCGGACCCCCTCGACGGTGATTCCCAGGGGCTCGAACCATGCCCGCCCAAGCAGGCTCACCAGGTCGCCGGCGACCACAATCAAGTCCAACTTCCTCCGGCACTGTCCATATTGCACTCTAAAAGTCCCGACCCCCTTTATGGGCACCCGATTTCTCTGAAAGTCCATAAGGGTGACCTGCGCTGGCCGCAACCGCGGCCCCCCCTGGGGCATAGTTGCTTGAGTGTGGCCTCCGAGATGATGGAGGCAGCGGAGCCAGAGTCTATCTCCATGCAGCAGGGGGACCCTTCAATTGTTACGGTTGCCATAATTTTGGGGTGGGCCGACTTCCCGGGGAGTTGGAGTACCTGTTCCTCGGTGTGCGCAATCCTGTAGAGGTCCTCGCTGTCTGCGTCGTCCTCGAAGTGGGCCTCCGCTCGGTGACGCGGAGGCTGGCCGCGGCTGGGGACCTTGGCGCAACAGGCCCGTGCGATGTGTCCGGTGCACCCGCAGGTCCTGCAAACCGCTCCCCGGAATCGGCAAGTCTTTCGGTCGTGCGGATCCCCGCAGCTGGCACACCTGGACTAGGCTATACTGGGCTGCTGGCGACCAGAGCTCGCGTTCACCGCTGGGGCGCGCCGTGGAGCTTGAGTGCGGTGGACGTCCTCGTCAAGGCCGCTGAGTGGCCCGGTGCTGGCTTGATGTGCAGTAAAGGTGGCTGGGTGAGACCTTTCCCATGCGGAGGCAGTGGCCATGGCCAACGCGATGGTAACCTTCTCGCCCTCCATGATGCGTCTCCTCAGCTTCTCCTCCCGCAGACCTGCGACGAACCGGTCCCTCAGGGCCATCTCCAAGTAGCCCTCGAACTTACAGTCCACAGCTAGGCGGCGGAGCTCGCGAGGAAATCCGCAGCTGTCTCGCGGCCTAGCTGGTTCCGATGCTGGAACGCCACGTGGCAGGTCATCTCCGACGGTTTCGGCGTGTAGTGGTTCTGGACGGCCTCGACTATCTCTTCGAAGGTGCAATCGTCGAACGTTTTGGGGGAGAGAAGATGCTGTGCTAGTTCTACGATGGCGGGTCCGCATGACCCGAGTAGCAATCCCTTCTTCCTGGCCTTGTCCGTCACTTGGTAGAAGATTAGGACTTGCTTCAGGCCAGTGATCCAAGCTCCCCATTGCTGTGGGCGTGCCGTGTCGAACGGCTGTATCAGCCCTGATCCCGGAGCAAGAGCCATTGTGCTGGTCGGTGGCAGCTGTGGCTGCGACCGCGACTGGGAAGCGGCTTGCTCACCCTCGGTGCTCATCGAACTGCGGAGCGCGGGTGGTGGTGCGTTGTCTTTCCCTTTAGCGTCCGACAGCCCAGCTGCTGCTCAGCGGGATCCCATCCTCATTGCCATTGAAGTGTAGTGGGTTAGACGCATAAAGAAAGCATGGAGACTGATGTAGCGATCAGCATAGCTTTACTGGTACACAACAAGACTAAAGACTAACGGCCGGCAGGCCAACTATATACACAATCCAGGGGCATCCCCTGGGTCCCATTGGTGGGTTTGAATCTCCCGCCAAGGTGCCATTGGTTCCCCCAGTGGAGGGACTAGAATCCTAGTCCCCATTGTTGTACCGGACTGAAGCTCAGGAGTGTGCGCTGACCTCCGGTGGTGGTCAGCGGACACAACACATCTGTACTGTCATATTATAACAGTATTTCTAATAATGATGAAAGATGCCGAGAATTTCTATGTGAACATGATCACCATGTGAGCTTACCATGACTGCTCATATACATGTGAGGTGATCCCCCTCACTGATCATCTTGATGTTTTTGCTTGAAGTTTGACAAGCAGTTTTGTACCTGTTCAGCAACAACTTATGCTACAGAGCCATACTCAGATCATGCTTTAGTAAGACATATTTGTAAGTTAGGTGCAGCAGCTTGTAGCCACTTTCTGTTCCAGCATAGTCAATGAACTACAGCTTCAGGATCACTGGAGCAGATGAATAATTAAAGTGGTGCTTACAGTATTGCTTGTAGAGTGCCCCTTTAGCATGCTAAAACAGCTTAGCTCTTTGTCATAATGCAGATTAGAGCCATGTGGTTGCCAGAAGTAAAGGTCATCACCCTTTCCAGACCTTGGACTAGGGTTGCCAACTCTAGGTGGGAAATTCCTGTCACCTGTGGGTGGGGAATGCCTGATGAGCATGGAGTTTGGGGAAGGAAGGATGTCATAGAGTTATCCCTCTGAAGCTGCTATTTCCTCTAGGGAAACAGATCTCCATACTGAATTCTCTCTACTGTCATCATCTTGCTCTCCCTCTTTTCCTGTCAATGTGCATGCAAGAAGATACACAAGAAGATGCACCTTTGCCCTCTACATATGTGCATGAGCAATAGGTCCTTCTAAAAAGCAGTAAAAATGGTAGCTCTACTCTATAGGGATCTACAGTACAATGTGTGACACTCTGCCACCCACCTCAGAGTTCCAGCCCATGGTTTGAAGACCACTAGCCAAAAAAGTGCAAGCGTTCCCCACCAAAAAAAGAACTACAATTCCCATGAGGCAGTGTGAGAATGAGCATGTATGCATGCATGGATTGATTCTAATCAGGAAAGTCCAACTATCCTTCTTGAACAAAGTTACTGTTCAGTGGCACCTTTAAGGTCTTAAAGGTGCCACCGGAGTCAAACTTTGTTCTACTACTTCAGACCAACACAGCTACCCGCCTGGAGCTGTCCTTCCGGAAGTATCTGAAGACGTATGCATGCACATGAAAGCTTATACCTTGAACAAAACTTTGTTGGTCTTAAAGGTAACACTGGACTCAAACTTTGTTCTGTCCTTCCTAGTGATGATGATGGTAGAACTGTGGTTCTATTTTGGGAGGAAAACTGAAGGGTAGAGGGGGAAAGTGTAAGGCCCAGCCACCAAGAGAGGCCTCAAGCAAAGTAATAAAGTGATTACTTTATTAAAATTAAAGCTACTAAACCCCAACACTTCCCTAGCTTCAAGCAGAGTTCTCTTTCCTCCCCTGCTGAATCTCATGACCTTTCATCCTTTATTAATATCATCTCCCCTACCCACAACTCCTGGGGGGCTTTAAATTTTTTTCCAGAAGCCCCAGTGTAGTCCACATTAAACATAATGCTGACAAGAAAAAGAACTCACCCAGAGGACTTTGCACTCACAGCACAGCATCTTGTTTAACCTAGGCTGCTGCCTGTGCAAAACAACTCTGAATGCTTAGCTAGGAGCCCAGAGACAGGTGGCTGCTGGAGTACTGTGATAACTGAGCTTGCAAGTCTATTTTAAAAGAGGAGAAAGCCAGTTTAAATAAATTTCCAAGTCCCACAGATGAGCCAACAGGGTGTAGTGGTGTTGGACTATGATCTGGGAGACCCAGGATCGAATCCACACTCTGCTATGGAAACGTGCTGGGTGACCTTGGACCAGCCATGCATGTTCACCTTAACATCCCTCATAGGGTTGCTGTAAGAATAAAATGGAGAAAGGAAGAATGTTGCAAACCAATCTGGATCCCCACTGAGGAGAAAAATGGAGTATAAATGAAGTAAGTAAATAAAATATTTTGTTTCCCTAGAGTCGATTTTAAATTGGTCAGACTTACCAAAAAATAGAAGCAAAAAAGAACTTTCCCCACTTAAGATAAATGGTTGAATGACAACAATGATGAAACGCAGGGCCAAGGAAGCACAGAAAGTTCCCAGCCTCATTACTGGACAACAGTCAATGGGTGGACAAGCCGTTACTTACATATCAGAAGAAGTCCCAGTCCGAGCCTACACCTACCAATTTCTCCTGCTCCTTCTCCTCTTCATTTCAGATGGCTCACTTCGCCACATATAGCTGGAATAGACAGGAGTCCGTACCACCCCTCAGAACTATTCCATTTAGAAATCCAGTCTTCTCCAGAGGATTTATTCTAAATATGTTCTACTGAAATTCTTGAACTTGGAGCAACAACCTGAAGTAGAGAAGGAAAGGGAGGTACCCTTCTTCTCCTTAGCTCATTTTCCTCTCCATTGTCAGGGGGGGGGGAAATCTTTTCTTTGCTTTGTTATTTCCCCCCCCCCCCTGAAGGTTCACCAACTGTGAGACTTAGATTCATCTTCCTACTCTTGAATCTGCACTCCTATGTTTATTTATTTATTTATTTATTTATTTATTGTCAGATTTGTACCCCGCCCTCCTCGCAGAGCAGGCTCAGGGTACGTAAATCAATGTGCTGTTTTCCCAGTGCACCAAAAATGAAATGGGCTAACACTGCCAATTTAAGCAGAGTTGGCTGTAATGGACTTAGAATGGCGTAACTCTGCTTACGACAACACTGCAAGGCTTTCATTAGCTAAAGAAACCTTGGCTACTTACATTTTCAGTATACTGGGACAGTAATTGGTGTATTCGTTTGGACAAAATATTATCAGGCTGCTCACTGGAAGTCCCATGAATTGAGAACTGGTTCAATGAGCAGTCCAAAATGAGGGACAGTATTATTTGATCATTATTATTGATTACTATTTTTCTTTTTAATTTAGAAATTCAATTCTGATTCAAGTACAATAGCAACTAAAGATTCAATTTGAGCACTAGTTAACTGGGGAGAGCTCTCCGAACTGGTGTCTGGGTTCACATTCTAGATTGACTCCATGCTTTTAGCACCAAACCATCTTTAGTCTCACAATTAAAACATACAAGAATTAGAATGGAGCACTGTTTATATTTCATTAAAATGCAAAATCTGCAATGTAAAATAAAATCTCTTGATTAGGTTTTACATGGCCCTATTATCACTGAAAAGTCACAGAAAGTAGGACGTAGTGAAAGCATCCTCTTTCATGACAGGGAGGAGGTAAGAGCACACAATGGGGAAAGACCGCTACATTATCTATCAACAACCTTCTAACAAGGACAAGGAAGGCAGAGGAGGTTACAGAGGAAGCTATCACTGAGAGCTTATCATCTACCTTCCAGATCTAAAGTTCTGGGCCACAATCTAGTTCTGTCAATTACAGGCAGAAAAGAGCACATGGGGAACTGCTCTTGACATAACCAATTGATGAAATACAGATAAGCAAGTGATGTGAAAAAGTCCCTTTTCTTCAACTAAGCATTGGGTTCGAACAAATGGGGGGCTGAAGATGAGGTATTTGTCTGAGAGGTGCTCAACTCACCTCTGACACTACCTATGGTAAAGAGCTCATGGAACAGGGTTTTTAGGCCAACAGTAACAAAATTTAGATCTTTCTCAAAGCTAGCTTTAGACCCTCTTCTTTGGCTGTGGTCACATACACTAAATGATCCACTTTCAATTCACTTGTTCTATACACTTGTTCTATACAATCCACTTGTTCTATACAATCCACTTGTTCTATACAATCCACTTGGATTGAAAGTGGATTATTTAGTGTGTGTGACCGCAGCCTTTGTCTCATCCACAGGATATCCACAATGCATCATCATGAATTATGCTGGAGGAAAAAAGGCTGTGTAAACCCACTCAAAGCCTTCTCAAGTGTGTATGATGTAGCAACATGTGAGGATAACTATGTTTGTATGGGCCTGGTCAGTGTCTGGTTGGCAGACGTTCTGGAAACCCCATGTGTGCTGCCTCATGTTCTATGATGGAAGAAAAAAGGGATATAAATATAATGAACAAATAATGTAATTGAATTAAATAGGCCACTTAAAAAGAATAATAGTAATCCCACTTCATTTATCACATTTATATCCTGGCATTCTCCCAAGCTCATGTACAGCGTACATGAATTTATCTCACTTTATCCTCGAACAATAGTGTGACATAGATTTGGCCAACAGATGGTAAATTTCATGCTCAAGAAGGGATTTGAATACAGGTCTCACTAGTGTATGTCTAACATCTTGGCCCAGAAGGCAAATGATGCACTTCTTGGTCTGAAAGTATGCAACATGATTCTACAGCAGAAGTTAAGCAGTTTGAAGTGGAAAAGTGCCTGATTGGAATCCTATGTAAGCAGCTGTGTGTGTGTGTGTGTGTGTGTGTGTGTGTGTGTGTGTGTGAGGGAGAGAGAGAGAGAGAAGAGAGAGAGAGAGAGAGAGATAAAGTAACAAAATAAATATCTCTTATGTTACACTGACACTCCTTAATGGAATTTGCACTCCCTTGTAAATTATGCAGCTATTTAATCAACAACCATGCCTTCTTCCTAAAGTGGAATTCAGCTGATATGGCATTTGACATCTTGGCAAATGGGAACTCAATTTTTAAAAAGCATGGTTGTGCCCCCACCTTTCCTGAATGTATTTATTTAGTACTTTCCATTTTTGCAAGCCAGATAGCACCAGTACATATATGATCTTCCATGACAGACATAAACCACAGAGTTTACAGTGTGGGCATCCTAGCAACATTATTTTACTTCCTCTGAACAAAATACTGACCCTTTTATTTCTGAGTATGCTTTATACCACTTCACAGGAGCTTCTTGGATATGCCCCAAAGCTAGAAATGGAGCAAAGATCCAACAACAGGTTACCAATAGGATATCAGCCAGTGACTTGAGATATTAATATTAATACATCCAATTTGAAAATCACTATTCTGCCAAATTAATTCCTGCATGGTATAGCAGAAACCACCAGAGGGAACCAGAAGTCTTTGCGTAGTTTGTTCCACTGGTGGATCTTATTGGCAAAGTTCTCGTGATGGGTGAGGAATGTCATTTCCCCCATTTCCGTGTTCTATCATTTACTTTACCAAAGCCACCAATGACAGTCTAAAAGCAACCATGCATTGATTGTCAGCATCTGCCAAATATCACACACCAGAAGAGAGTCCATTGCCAAATGGATCTGAACACTGACTTCAGGCCTTTTGGGTGGCAATGAAGAACAGTAGCAGCTGTCACCACGGAGACATTAAGGGCATGTTTAGACCTGCAGATCAACAAACAGTGCCTTCTCCATCCGTTTCCCAATAAAAGTCTCACCAAAGACTGTGAGTCATGGGGATGAGGAAGGAATATTGCCTGCTTTTCACATTGGCAGCAGGTGGTAAGCACAAGGAGGAGTTGCCACTACTTCTGCTCTCGCTGTCCCTCCTCTTACTCACAGAGGAAGGAGAGAGTTACATTGTCAACTCTAAAGCTCCACTGCCTGATGGCTGCCCGTGTGTAAGGGGCAAAGGGGATCCACCACACGTCTCTTGACCCCATTATAGAATACAGACAGAGATATTACAAATGAAAAAAAGAGTAAGCCTTTCTTCCCTTTCCCTGATGGAAAACTATGGCCCTCCCCTTTGTGCTTCCCATTGCTGCTAGTAAAAAGTAAAGCTTTGGGAAAGGGCAGGGGAAGCTAAAAATGTGTCAGGCTTATTTCGAAGCCAATTCAGAACTGAAACAGGCTTTCACTTGGATCATTAAAAAAATCCCAATGGGGAAGATCATTTCTTAACTTTTCTCCAAATCTCATAGGATTAACCATCACAGTATTCAAGTGTGAACTGTTATAAAGCTGTGCATTTTGCAGCACAACCCTAAGCAGTCAGGTAGGGGTTTAGTATGTACACCGCACCCCAGTCATATATAGGAATTGCAGTCATGCCAGCCATAAAATCCTACTTGAACCAGTGGGCCAAAGTAGCTGACTTCTCTAAACGCTCCTGGACCAGAACTCTGGCTCTGAGCAACTTAGAGAGAAACCCTAATCAGAGGTTAAGTTGACTTCAATGAACTTAGAAGGCTATACCGCTGCTTAGGATGGCACTCTTAATGTGTCTTTTATGTATATCCCTGGGTTAATTCTTTTCTTTTCTTTTTGGTAAACATCAAAGATTTCCATAGGTGTGAATATGGGTGTGAGTATGGAACACAGAAATCATAAAGGCAGACTCTTCAGAAAGCCGAGGCTTCCTGGAGCTTCCTGTTGATTATACATTTATTATTCTCTACAGGGTCTCCAATATTTTGGACTGAGGAACAGCACTATTAAATGAAGAAGGTTTGGAAGCCCTAAACTTCATAGATTTAGGGATGACTGCTTTTCATACAGCCTCAAGCCTGCCCATTAACACAGCTCCATCCACAGAACAAAGGAAGAAAAAAGAAAAGAAGACCTCTTTCAAGTAGACAGATCAGAAAGGATTGCTGCCAAACTCTCATTTCACCCAGCAGTGTCATTCTGAAAAAGGTCAGGGGCAAGGTAAAATATGGGCTAAAGCCATTGCTTGTCACTTCTTCCTCTTCTCTCTCGAAAGCAAGCAAGCAACCAGTTCTGTAGCTTGTAGGCTAACCTTACAGGAAACCTCAATATTATTAACTACTGTCTTGGCAGGGGCGGGGAGAGGGAGTCACAGGCAGTTCCTAGTTGTAAGTTATTATGGAAGTTGCTGTCACAGCAAACATAATTGTTTTTGCCTGGTTGGCAAGATTTAGTAGCAATAACATTTTCTCATAGGCCTAATTTCATGCTATATCTCCCCCTTTCCTACTTAATGAAAGTAAGAAGATACCTCAACCTGAAGGGGCAGAAAAGACATGGACTTCATTTGCACAGCATAAACATACCACAACAAATATATTTTCACATTAGCAAACCATGCAAAATGATTTCAAGGTACTGGCCTCCCCTTATGATTTCTAATACCTATGTAACAGAAGTAGTAATCTGACTTTAAACTACACAAAAGTTTACTTTAAAGGTCTAGACTGCATGAAGATGCACAAGTGATCACTATTCTATTGTGATATGGTGTTAATAGGAAAGGAAATGCAAGCACCAGTGTTAGACCAAAATTTGAACTCATTCTGCTTAATTTGTACTTAATATGCTTGAGACACACAATAAAGCAGTGTAGAACTTGCTTGCCTTCTCTCTGTCCGAGAGAAAACTGTGCCAGCAGAACAACTGAGTTTTAAACAGGAGAGTGGCGTGTACAAACCAATGGGTGTAGCTTTTGTTCTATACTGCATTGGAATCTGTGCTTTGTCTCTGATTCTGGGACAGACCCCATACCTCTGGAAATTTGTTATATGTCTAAAACTCTTTATAGTTCATAGTTTTACATACCCATAATCTTCCCAACAATCACACTTAACCTTTTTTTACTGAGTCTGTTATCATGAGTGCACACAGAAACAGATTCCCACAATCCCACTGTTCAGGGAAGAGCATGTCTTGTAAGTATCCCTGCTAATGACATTAATATAGACCATGGGTGTTGAACTCATTTGTTACAAAGGCATAAATCTGGCTTTGGTCACTTTGGTTAGCCAGTTTGGTATAGTGGTTAGGAGCGTGGACTCTAATCTGGGAGAACTGAGTTTGATTCCCCACTCCTCCACATGCAGCTGCTGGTGTGACTTTGGATTAGTTACAAGTTATTTCAGAGTTGTTCTCTCACAGGCAGTTCTTGAAAGAGCTCTCTCAGCGCCACCTACGTCACAAGGTGTCAGTTGTGGGGAGGGGAATGGAAAGGAGATTGTAAGCCGCTCTGAGACTCCTTTGGGTAGTGAAGGGAGGGGTATAAATCCAATCTCCTCCTCCTCCTCCTCTTCTTGTCAGGCTGGGCCATATGTGCCATCAAATGTAATGCCAGGTACCAGAGTTATAAACTTTATAATGGATAGCAACTGGTAAGGTCCAGGTTACTATGTCCTCACCATGAGGCCCCATGGGCTAGAGAGGAGTATGCAGATGAAAACCTGCATGAGTGGAGAGCCAGTGGTGCAGTGCTGGGCAGACATCCAGTCGCTGCCTGGAAGGGGGGGCAAACCCCTTCCCAAGCCCTCTCTGCTGCTAATACTGTGAGCCCAGACCCCAAGGGAAAAATCTGAAGCCACTGGATGTTGTGAGCTCCCACCTACCCCAAGCCACTGTGGAAGAGGACCAGGGAAATGAGTTAAACTGACCCCCCCCACCCACAGAAGGGGGGCAGTGCCCCGGTTACGAGACTGTGTGTATGGCAAAATCCAGTCCGAGCAAAGCCCAATAAGTCAGAGATACCTGTGCAGTGGTGGCTGTCTCCGGGTAAAGCTGCCAGGTGATCCATGGTGGCAGGCGATGGCAACCACCCCAGGTCAAAGGCTGCCGGAATGTCCAATGGGGGGCACCATATGCACAAGGGCATGTGTGTGGTGGAGCCCCCATGCCACCCAGCAATCAGTATAACTGGAGATCGCCTGTACTCCCCCCACAAGGTTGCAGTCACCTTGTGGTCCAGGGGGGAGGGAGGCCTGACCACTGAGTCACATGCTTGGCGGCAGGACTAGGCCCCCAATCTGTGGAAGAACATGCCAAAGAACACCCTCATGGGCTGAATACAGAGGCAACACTGGCCACCAGCAGGCTCTGGTATAGGGACCTTTTGTGCCCCCTCATGTGCAAACACTGTTCCCTGTGGCCATCCAGTATAGCATCCCCGGAGCTTCAGACTGAGCGGAGAGGCATGTGACCTTGCCTTGGAACCCTGAGCCAGCATGAATGCAGCTATGGCCCCCAATATACCAGTGAGGCTGCTACTGATATGAAGGGGTTCTGCTTGACTGCTGCAGATGAGGTTGTCCCCCCAAGCTAAAGCCATGATTGGAGTGGATCCCCCGCCTACTCTACCCTAAGCAACCTTCTGTTCCCTCCCTTGTATCAGTTGCTGTCAGGCTCAATAAGAAGGCCTAGATGAGTTGGTTCTGGCCCAAAGACCATATGTTTAACACCCCTGATAGGATACAGACCTCCTCCACTGGTTTACAAATAAAGTCCCTTATGTTGTGGATATATGAGTTTTGCCTTATATCTTCACAGCAAAATGAGAGAAACATTTTTAAAAATAATGAAAATTGGGAATTCAAATAACCTGTTACACATAATGTTATATTCAATGTAGCAGTAACCAAGTGCCAATTAAAAATAATCAAAAACCCCCCCCCCCAGCAGTGAAGTTTGGAAAGGACGGCCATGGGGACAGGGTTTGGGGAAATGGCTGCAGCAAAATATTAGTTCTCCTACCCACACAGCATTCATCCATGCTTTACTGAGATCTTTCCCAAACGTTCACAGAAAAGTAGGTTTCAGAAAGATCAGAGAAAAGCCAGGGAAACACTGAGAGTTTCATGAAAGCACCACAATAGTCTAGGGGAAGGGAGCATTTCCCAATAGCATTAAACACAGGGCAATTAACCTATGTGGAAATGGCCAGTAAATATATCTCTAGGCAGAGAGACAAGGCCAATGATTGAGGATGAAAACAACCAAAGACAATCTTTGCCTTCAACCATGGATGGCACCTGGTATTTTTGGCCACTGTGTGACAGAGCATTCGATTGGATAGGTCATTGGCCTGATCCAGCACTGGCTTCTCTTGTGTTCTTATGGATTTGTGGAAAAAAAATGTTTTCTTGAACCAAACTGTAACTCACATTAGTTAGTAATAACTTAATAAAAGCAGTACTGGCACCATTGGATTCTTACTAGCAGGATCACAGTTATCCCAGACGTCTAACAATCTGCTCACTAAAACTTCATGACCTGTGTATGAAATTCTTTGTACATGATTCATAATTGAAACACGGCCATGATTTATCCTTCACCCTTTTTACTGCTGGTCATTACCATGAACGCACACACCAAAGAATCTCCACATTTTGATCCACTAGAGGAAGACCTGAAACAGAGCGATTCAATGGCACCTACTGTACATTTTGCTTATGGATTTAATGTTTTACTTATAGAATTGTTTGGATGGGTTTTAAATTGAATAGTGAGAGAGTTAGGGACTGGGCTGGAGTGGGGGCTTAAGACAGAGTCATGTCAAGAGAAATAGCAAACTAATGTTTCTGGCCGCCTTTGCAGAAAGTGGTTATGTTATGAAATATGTAAGATCCCTCAAAAGCTTCTATTACAAAGTTGCTTCCTAAAATTTTAATCACCTTCAAACCCTCTAAATCACCATGAGGGCTTCAAAGCTTCAAAAGAATTTATGTTGTGGCCCAGCAATAATAGTACCATAGCTATTTTGTTTTGTCTGCATGTGTAATGAAGTTGAAGTTCAAAGACAGGCCATTCCTGGTGTTTTCTTTTTCCTTTCTTTTTCTTTACTGCTGTAAGAAAGTGTCAGGGCAAACCAGTGTGATGTGTAGAATGGGGGAGCGTTATGTTAAAAATCACAGGAGAGTTTTGACAGTGAGCTAGAATCCATCTAGTCTAATGTCCTGCTATGTGTCCCCAAAGGATTCCTAATAGAATAGGCCACCACAGCCATGCATACCATAGAAATAACAGAATAGACAAACCCAGGCTGCATCCATATGGCAATGGTTCTGTTGTGAATCCATTGCTGGTGCAAATGCAGTGGCACTGCAACCACAGAGAGTCCAAATGAGGCTTTCCTATGTACTTTCCTTAGTCCTCCCCTTGTGACTACCCTTTATCTGCCATGGGATCTTTTGTTTTGTTTTTGTTTGTCATAACTGATAGTAGCTGTACCATTATGATGTACTAACACCACAGCAATATAGCAAGTGGTGATTTTTTTAAAGGCCAAAAGTAAAATGGTGGGCAGAAGTATCAAAAATGTGCACCTTTCCATCCAGAAGGCTAACCTGCTCAAACTGTGATCTTTCTGGAAAGACTGTAGTGTTAGCCAAATTGCTTTATTTACAGCAATTGGCAATTTATAAATGGGTTCTTGCCAATTTATACCAAGGTCCTGATCCCACCAAGGGTTACCAGTAAAGGATTCGATGCTGTTGTAGTTAAAATAGATGTCTTTTACTTAAAAATATGTCTCATACAAACAATACTGATACACTCACACATTCAATCAAGTTACTAAGAATTACAGTAGGAAATAAGCACAGTTGCATTAGCAGGTAGGGGTGATGACGAGCGATACTTATCTGTCTTGAAGCTTGGTTGTTCCAGTGAAGAATGGAGGGGAAGAAATGGAAACCAAGGGAATTCACACACGACCAGAACCAGCCAGAATGTGTGGGTCTCTTGACTGCAGATCAAGAGGTCAAAATAGAGGCAAGGGTTGGGGATAGCAAGGGGGACTTAAGAGGGGTAAAAGCAGACAGGGGTCATATTGAGAGAATGCTAGTTGATCAAGTAGGAGGGGCCAGGTGACTGGTTCTCTCCTTTTATAGTGGATTCAAGAGATGGGCGTTAACTGTGCCAACCTCTTGACCCACCTACCTGTTAGTCCGTCCCAAAAACAATTCTATTGGTTGCATGTGGGAAGGGGAAGTTACCTAAGAGGGGTGGCCAATATTGTAACCTAAAACCTTACTCAAAGTATGGCATCTGGACAGGTGTGAAACCTAGGCATCAGGATGCTCCACTGTAGTGCTGATGAAGCTGGCCAGTTTCTTTGATAACCAAATGTTCATATGGCAGGAAATACCAGCACAGGAACAAAGCAGGTGATGTGTAGTACGTGACTACAAGCAGCTCTGTCATGGGGGCTGTCTCATCCTAGAGTTGTTGTTTCATTGCTCACAATAATGGAGGTCTGTGCTTCTTCACTAGGCTGGGAAACTGTGTAGCTGAAACCTTATTTACATGTAAGTTATGTGCAGGCACCTTCTATGTGTGGCATCACAACAGGTGACCTTAAGTGTAGAGCTTTCTGAGCCTAATCCAGTAATCCAGTTTGAAAACCAAGGTGCAGCAAAACAGCCATGTGCTACATCCTCAGTTAGGACAATTTTACTAGTAAGGTAAAGGTAAAGGTTCCCTTGCTCGAAAGCCAGTCGAATCTGACTCTAGGGTTGTGGTCCTCATCTCCGTTTCAAAGCCGAAGAGCCAGCGCTGTCCAAAGACGTTTCCGTGGTCATGTGGCCGGCATGACTAAACACCAAGGCGCACGGAACGCTGTTACCTTCCCACCCAAGTGGTACCTATTTTTCTACTTGCAATTTCTTGCTTTCGAACTGCTAGGTTGGCAGGAGCTGGAACTAGAGACGGGAGCTCACTCCGTCTTGAACTGCTGAACTACTGACCTTCCACAGCCTGCAGTTCAGCGTCTTAACCACTTGAGCC
>NW_015176480.1:65406-65752 GCF_001447785.1 Gekko japonicus
TATCTACTTGCAATTTCTTGCTTTCGAACTTCTACGTTGGCAGGAGCTGGAACTAGAGATGGGAGCTCACTCCATCATGCGGCACCCGGGTCTCGAACTGCTGAATTACTGACCTTCCACAGCCTGCAGTTCAGCATCTTAACCACTTGAGCCACCGCAGCTCCATTTACTAGTAGCCTGATAATAACCAAGACAAGCTTCATCCCCTAACAATATATCTGGGTCACAAAATGTATCGCTCACAACCTCCAAAACTTCCTGTGAATGCCTAACCCAAGCTATCAATATTAATTCCACAATGTTTACATTATCCCTAGGCTATGTAAGTATGTTCCTTCAGTCCCAC
>NW_015176480.1:65806-70795 GCF_001447785.1 Gekko japonicus
TTCTTCCCTCTTAGGTCTTTGCTTCTAAGAAGGCACACCCAGATGATTTCTATACACAATCCAAAATGAAACGAGACTTCAGTCTGTTAATATGCACAGATTTTCATTAAAATAACTGTAAGGTTATTTTAATTTGGACACAAATAATCCAAAACCATCCCCCCCAAATAATTTTGTTTGCCTTTTGACTACCCCCCCCAAAAAAAGAACCCCACCTGAAACTACGGATGAACTTCTGAGGGCAACAAATAATTCCACAAAACTAGGCTCCCTATTTGCTATCCTCAACCATAGGCCTAGCAGAACATCTCTTTCTTACAGCCCCTCCAGAACTGCACTAGGTCTGCAGAGCATAAATTAGGGTTGCCAAGTCATACCTTCATCTGGAGCGGGGGGACTCCCGGTTTGCTCCCAGAGCATGCACACATGCGTGAACTATGTGAGCGCCGCATCCACGTCACCTGGAAGTGACGCAACCATGCTGAGCACACTGGGGGCGGGGCCATGACCATCTGAGGGAAAACCATAGAGTTTTTCCTCGGATGACCGTGGTCCCGCCCCCAGCATGCCCAGTGTGGTCGCGTCACTTCCGGGTGACATGCACATCTCGTACTTTGGGGGTGGGGTTCCCCCCGGGGCCCGATCTGCCGGCGGCGGGGAACGGGCCTCTGGGGCGGGGATTTCCCCGCCCCCCGGGGGGACTTGGCAAGCCTAGCACAAATGCAATTTGGCAGAGAGTTCCAATAGGCCAGCACCAGGGCCAAAACGGCCCTGGCTCTGATTGAGATCAGCCAGATATCTTTCCGGCCAGAGATCACCAGAAGGTTCTTCTCCCCAGAGTGTAATGCTCTTCTGGGGGTATACCAGAAGAGGTGGTCCCATAGATAACATTGATTTCAGGCTGTTTAGGACATACCAGAACCCTGAACCTGATCCAGTATTCAACCTAGAACCAGTGCAGCTGGCGGAACACTGGTTGAATGTGTGCTGTCAATGGGGTATGGAAGTAATGGATGGTTCTGAGATTATCAGTGATTCCCCATTTATTTCTTTGCAGCCAAATATGTACTATGGAAGAAAAGAGCTATTTCTGGGTCTGAATACTCTGCTGAGAAAACTGAGTAAACATATGACTCTGTTACCACCCCTTAAAAATTAATGTTTTAATACTAATTAGCTCAGGAGAGTAATTAATAAAGATATAACACAAAAGTGAACACTGAACACAATTATATATTGTAGTTAGTTCCACTGAACTTGGACACAGTTAATAACATATACTGCGTTAATGCATTTTTTCCTGATAAAATAATGATGACTTCCAAAATACAGCCTGCAAAATTTCTTTCCCAATTTCACAGTAGGTTACATTAAATATCTTAAATGTATCTTTGTCTTATAAAACAACCAATATGGTTCTTTGCTCCCATGTCAATTCTTGGAACAGGATTTGATAACTATATTCCTAATATTTAGAGGTCTCTTAATAATCACTAGTAATGGCCACTCTAAGCTCTTTTTGCTATACTCTAATCATAAGAGCTCTCTACATTTCTAAAACAGATTTGTTGAAGCGTCTCCTTTCCTCCCTCTTTCATCACACCAATGATTGTATTTCTCTAAAACATGGCTCCCTTTTGATATCAGTTATTTGCCTTGCCCAGGAAATTCAATAAAGACCTTGTCAGGTAGAGACTTCCACCTATTATATTTATTTTACGAGTGTGAAAAAGTCTATAACTCTGGGTTAGCAATGGAAAGGAAGTGTTAGTGAGTCAAGCTTCTCTTTGCTCTAAAGACACATAATCAAACAGGCAATAAAGATCATCCACATTTGGTATTTCATCATTACAGCCACATTTTTTCACAGAAAGCAAATTATTAACTCAAAGTTCAGATCAATAACAGGTAGATTTCATTCCTAAACTGCTACAGAGTCAAAAATTGGGAATGTACATAGGGATAATAGCTGAGATTTGTGAGGCATTTTAATATTAGACTATTTTAACATTTAGATGCTGCAAAACAATAGGCTGTCACATTACGCAATGTGTACCATCATATTTTATTTGGAAATTCATGTCACAGTGTAGAGTTTTCAGATGGACAAACAAAAATCAAGGCACCCCAATTAAAAGTTATTTTCAAAACACTGTTAATGTCCCATGTTAGGCATTTCTGTTTCAGACCAATAAAAAGAGAGTTTTGTTTTTAATGAGAATGTAATGCTTGGCTTATTTCCATGCATTCAGCAAACCTTGTGGTCAGAAAGGAGTGTTTAAGTAGGATGTGAAATTACTTCCCAGCTTTGCCCTAATTAAGTCTTCAATTTGGCATTCATGTTAAACTGTGTTATGGACACCCATTTGCTACCACACACCACAAATAAAGATGCCAGACAAGTGGGATAATATAAAATTTATTAATTATTTACACCTGAAGTGCAATTTATTAACTTTATTTTATTAGTACAGGTTCCCTAAGAGGCTATCCCCAATGGATTTTTCAGTGTCTGGACAGAACCAGCCTAACTTAAATCTTGGAGCAGCAGCACTTTACCCCCCACAGTCAAAGATACCTCTGGGAGCTTGCTGGTCTAATTACAGTGAAATCTACTGATTTCAATTGACTTAGATGGGTGTAAGTCTGTTTAGAAATGCACTGCTAGGTAAAGTGCAGATTTACATGACAGTGGCTCAAGTGGTTAAGATGCTGAACTGCAGACCAGAAGGTTGGTAGTTCAGCAGTTTGAGACCCGAGTGCTGCAAGACGGAGTAAGCTCCCGTCCGTGGTCCCAGCTCCTGCCAACCTGGCAGTTCGAAAGCAAGAAATTGCAAGTAGATAAATAGGTACTGCTTTGGTGGGAATGTAACAGTGATCCATGCGCTTCAGCGTCTAGTCATGCTGGCCACATGACCATGGAAACATCTTTGGACAGCGCTGGCTCTTCAGCTTGGAAAAGGAGATGAGGACTATATCCCTAGAGTCGGATTCAACTGGCTTTCGAGCAAGGGAAACCTTTACCTTTACTAGTCCCATTGACCTCAGTATATTTACCCTTGTGTCAATCATGGGATGCTCTCAAACAGCAACTCTGATGCAGAAACAGCAGAGAGGGGTTGGGGGGGGTGTTTCTCAAAAACAACTCCCCCAGAGACTCCTGATCCAGAATGACTACTTGGCCATGGTGATTGACAACGCTGGGGTGATTATGCACATATGCACACATAGCTACCTGTTGTTGTTTTTTGTTTTTTTGTTTTTAATGAGGCAGAAATGGAAGGGAAGGTTCAGACTTCCCAAATGGTTTGACTTCGCAATAGGGGAATTCAGAAAGCTGGAAATGTGAGATAAAAGCGCTGGCATCCATAAAGACTGGGGCAGAACAGGGTGGTGATGACTGGCGCACAAAAGGCAGATGTTGCTGTCTGATTGTGTTCTTTAAATCCACAAAGGTACCACAACGATATCGGATCAAACTGCTCATGTGACCACAGCCTTAGATGGAACTAATCAGAATAAACCAGGCCTATTTAACTGGCCCTTACACAAGCTGTGTGAAACAGGTGGAAAAAAATGGTACTTATCTGTGCAAATTTGAAAAGGACCCCCAAAATTACTGCTTATCCTGGAGGTGACCAGCTAATTCCACATTTTTAAAAAATGAATGGCAGGGCAGATCAGTTTTAGCAAGTAACTTGTTGGCTCCAGGGTGCAGGAGTGCTATTTAAAACCTGCCATTGCTCTGTTCTAACTGGTTAACTAACTCTTCAGCAATTGTGCTTGCCAATCACATTGTTTATTTAACTTCTTGATCTACCATTATGCTTTTGTAGAATACTTTGTTCTCTTATGAAATATATGGAGCAGAAATTTTGATTGTTATGAATCCCTACTGGGATTTTTTTAAAGGTCAGTTGTGTTATTTTACGATGGCTCAGTAAGCATTTTTGTTAGTTCTTCATATTCTTTGTTTTCTGCTTCCAAAAATATCCCAAGGAATGATGGTTGGGTGCCAGGCTTTCTGCTTTGTCACCCACTCCCCAAACAGCATGGGTCTGTGCTGATTTCCATACTGATCCTGCTAGTCCAACCTCCAATGGCAAGCTAGAAGGGATCAGCCAGGTTATTGCTAGCACAATTTGAATTAAGGATTGTCTCACACCTCTTTTTTGCAAACTAGCTCAGCAACCATCTGGACACAGCCTCACTCATCTCCATTTTTTTCCTCACGCTATATCATTCTGAAAGGTTAACTGGTCACAACAGAGAGTGAGAAAGAGTGATGTTTTTCTTACAGTTCTCTCACTGAAAGTATAAATATCTAATACATTTTCTCCTGTCACTAGAGAGTCAAAAAATGGTATCTGTTCAGCTCTTGATAATATCTTTGTAATTCAATTCTTGCAAAGATTGGCTTGAGGGATTCATGTTCTTTTAGCCTCAGCAGTTTAATAAATTCCGTACCATATATCTAAGAGAAACTAAAACCACTTCGCTACTTTCTCAAGAACCTCTTGTTTAAAATGTGTAACAATTCATTTTAAAACACTGAATACCAGGACCTTGGTCTGAACTCTAAAAGGTCAAAGTTTAAGGTACTACAAGTAGGAAAAATGAACTTCATAAATATGTACTAATTTTTGTTCTGTAAGTATTCTAGAACTTCTCTTGAGCATCAATATGATGGCCAGAGGGATCTGGTAAGGTAAAGGAAGGATTTGACAAGGTAAAAAAGGAAGCGGCACTACCCCAATTATGGAATTCACAAAGGGGCATTCATTAATTAATCCTCTCATGAGAAGTTATTCATCTTTCCCATTAATTTAATTTCAAGTCAGTGGAGGAGAAAGTAGCACTGTTCCCATACGAAATACAGTTCTGGTAAGCAAACTTTCTTCAGGGATTCAGAGACATTCAGTGTGTTCTTCTGTATGTTAAAATATATTTTCCATCTCCCAACAACATGACTTCCTCTGTCCACTACTA
>NW_015176480.1:70865-129576 GCF_001447785.1 Gekko japonicus
CAACGTATGAAATACCTTTGGTTGTATTCAGGGCTATTTTGGGGCAGGAACACACAGGAACGGAGTTCCGGCTGGCTTCAGAGTTGGCCATGCCCACCACAGCCAAAACCTCTGAGTGCTTGGCTACAGAGGGAAGGCCTGCAAAGTGACCCCCCCCCCGCAGACTAATGAACTGTACTGTCAGGGTGTGGCATGATATGCTAATGAGTTTCAGCTGTTGGGTGTGGACTATTATGCGAATGAGTTCCTGCTGGGCTTTTTCTACAAAAAAAAGCCCTGGTTGTATTCATAGGGTGTTTTATCAAGGCAGATGGAAGAAGATGGGGTGGCATTATGTATTGAATTCAGGGGTTTTGCACTGTGAGCTTTGGCTTTCAAATAGTACAAGTTTATCACAAATCAGTAAGTACTTAAAATGCAGTGGGTTGTAGTTATAGGATATGGATTCTAATAACGAACAGAGCAAAAGAGTTCTTAGCAAGAAGTCTTCACTAAATACAATGCAATAACTTTGGCATCCCAATGGACAGAGACATGCCAAACAGAGCATATGCTTCTCTGGTCACATCAGAAGGCAAAGACGTTACACAAACATTACTGGCTTGCTCACACAAGATGCCGGAGGCCTGGACTGCTGCCTTGGTTCATTTAGGTATAAAGTCCCCTTTAGTTGTGCTGGCAGAAGCATCTTTTAATTACAGAGAATTCAAACATTTTGCTTTTCAGGCTGCCTGGCACCTCAATGTGCCATTCACCCTCTTGTATATGGCAGTGGCCCATAAATCCAAAATTCCTCAGAGGCAACAGGCTCTTTAAGGATATCAGGAGGAGAACATCATCCTTTACCCTGAGGCTCTAACCTTGACCCAGACTTCCTTCCAATACAAAATCCATTTGACAATAAAAATGCTTCATTAACTCCCAGTTCCACAGAGCTCCAGAGAACTGCCAGCAAGCACATGTTTGCTTTATGGATAAGCTATGAGTTTTTTCTATTTTTAATTATTTTTTCTTGAGCAGTTCCAATCCTCTGTCACTGCTTCTGTGTCATATCAAGCAGATGATTTTCCCAGATGTGATGCTGTAGTGTCAATTTGATTGGCAAGTTTTACATCAGCCTCCAGCAAATGCCCATAGGGATGAAAGGTCTGAAATGCTGATAAATAGTAATTTTCAAGCTTGCAAGATACCACACCATCTCACTTGGCTCCTTCCACCAAACTATACATATCAAGCTCAGTCAATCAAATGTGATCAACTTTTTAAAGACAGGTTCTAAGCCTCTGATGTGGATTTATTCCTGTTGTCAACATCTTTGAAAATAAGGATATATTAAAAGGTTGAAAATCAATTATCTTTCCATTTATAAACCCTTTCATTGCCTGGTTACCTGGAGGTGCTTCTTAGGTCCAAACTAAACAACAGGTTTTGCTACAAATTGGTTCAGGTTCCCAAGCATCCCAGGGGCTGACTTGGATCAAGACTGCAGCACTGAAGGAGAACAGGCTTCCCTCTGCCTTCCCTCTGCACCATTTTCCTGATTCAAAACAGCCCTGGAGTAGTTATTTGCCTCCCTGGCTGGTGACACATATGCTCAATTCTATGAACTGAATTGACTCATAGTGAAATATATAATCCACTTTGAACCTGAGTCTGCAAGGGTGACCATGTGTGATCTGGTTCACACATAATAGTATGGTAAGATATACACTGGCTGCCCATCTGCCTCTTGGCATAATTCAGAGTATTTGTTACGTACGCGAACTGCCACCACGGGTCTGCAGCTGCAGTCAGGAGCTTAGCTCCTCTAAACAATAGGAACCTAGGATCCTAGTTCCCCCAGCATTAACCAATAGCTACTTTGGCGGGAAATTCAAACCCTCCAACGGGAGTGTGGGTGCACTGGGTGGGTGTGTATATAGTTGGCCTTGCAGGGCCGTTTTTCCAGTTCCCGTGGTAAGTACATTAAACATATGCAAACACATGTTGTTGTCCGAGTCCTCCGTGTGGCGAACCCAGTACTTTTCACTATTGATTATTAATGTTAAGGTCAAAAGAGCTTGGAGCTGGGGTACTTGATGAACTGCCTCCACCCACATTGTCCAGCCCAACAGCTGAGATCTTCTCGAGCCCTGTTCTATGTGCCTTTGCCTTCAGAGGTGAAGCTGGCAGCAACCACAGAAAAAAACTTTTCTGGTGGAATCCCTTACCACTTGATTGTCTGCCTTACTTTCCTTTCGGTGCCAGGGCAAAACTTTTCGTTTTTATTTAGGCTTTTAACTCAGGGGTTTTATCTTTTTGAGCTGTTTTGTTGTTTGCTTCTAACCTGAGGATTGCTTTATCAATATAATTTAAGGTGCTAAATATTTGTTTTATGCTGTTTTATATACCCTGGCTTGTTTTTAATTACTTGGTTTTAATGGCCTTCTTTCATTATTTTTGTTGTGAGCCATGCATTGTGTGAACAAAACATAGGATGTCTCTATGTATTACTGTAGATGCTTTCTCAGTGCTAACAGGAAAGTAATCCTACAAATTACCAGGGGGGATTCAATATGAGTTTGGTAGGTGTGATAGCAGTACAGTGTTGGTTTCTTGCCCATCCTCACATCTTCCCACATTTAAAAACTGTTCCTCTACTTTACTCCCTGACAAGGATGATGACATTCAGGGTTTGTTATTTTTATAGTATTGTGCCATCTGGACCACAAACTGTCTTTCTTCCATGAATCCCTAAGCAAATGGTTTCTTTTCTTACTCATGCAAACTGGCTTTATGGTGACTTTCCCCTCAGCATCCCACAATTAAGGATACATCTGCTCGTCAATCTCCAATTTTGACATATTTCTTTCTTTCACTATGTTTTCCCCAGGAATTAAACCCAAACAAATGGTAACTATATAAACTAAGCTTGTTATTCCTGTTTGGTCCTTGAATCTGTTAAACATCTTCATTGTTTATTTATTTATTTATTTACTGTTGTATGCTAATTCACTGATTATCCTCTACCTATATGTATGGACTGGTAAGTTCCATTTCACTGTATCTGAAAAAGTGTGTGTGCACACAAAACCTTATAATTTGAATAAAACTCTCTTGGTCTTAAAGGTGCCACTGGACATAAACTTTGTTCTGCTGCTTCAGACCAACATGGCTACCCACCTGAATCTGGAATAATGTGTTAACCAGAGTTACCCCTCAAATTAAACAAGGGTCTGAATTTCAGATAGATAGCAACTTTGGTCTAAACATAACTATAGGTTTTTGAGACACAGGTGGGGCCAGCACTAGAGGCTCAGGACACAACTTCTGATGTCCTGATGGTTTTATCTATATTTTATGAAGATGTTAATTTCTAAAGGAAACTGAAACCTGTTTCAGTGAACAGTAGAAGTGTTGACACTTTACTTTTGAATCTGGGTCTTTTTCAGTACCTGGAAGACCTTTGTTGTTGCTGCTGCTATTTTTAGAAAAAGCAGGTTGTAGGTAAAATTATTGCTTGGGAACTATTTTACCTGGCACCCTATATGAATAAAGTGGCTCTGAAAAGGGGAATATCTCTCTCTCTCTCTCTCTCTCTCTCCGTGCATGTATTCAGCTCTAGTTAGAATTTGAAGTGGTATTTGAATCTCACAAACTCTTTTTATCCCTTGAACTACGATCCTTTTGCTGTCATATCAAAAATTTTATTGTTCTTTCCCACCTTACTGAGCAGGAAAGCCAAACACTCTCATAAGGAGCCGATTAAGTTCATCACCTAGGGGGTATACCTCTATTTGGCCTTCTGCCTTGTTCACTGTTGCATCCTCTTGATATCTCCATTATATTTAGTGATACAGGGAGGAGTGAAGAGGGAAAAGAAGAAGAAAAAACCCAACTGCCCGACCTTCATCTAGGGTTGCCAAATGTAAAAATCCTACCGGCGGGGGAGCGTCCTGCTGCTCCGGGAGGCGTGGCCCCGCCCCCAGCATGCAACGTCACTTCCGGTGACGCGCACGCCGGGGAGGGGTTTCCCCCGGGCCCCGATTCCCCGGCGTCGGGGAACGGAGCCTCCGGGGCGGGGGATTTCCACCCTACCGGGGGAGTTGGGAGCCCTACCTTCATCTGGTATACTCAAAGGCCCTTTCTGCACCTTTCCCCCCTTGGTTTCTTCCATTCTGCAAAACCTCCCACTTTCACTGCCGCTTTGTGCTGGGGCTTCTTCTTGGTTCTGCATTTATTTTAGGAGAATCAGCACTCAGACATGCTATCAGCACACTGTTGCCCTGCACTTCCCCAAAGTACTTTTGCCGCAAACCTTTGTTCAGCTCCATTTTGAAATTGATACGACTATTTAAAGTAGAATCGCTTCTGTGAATATTTAAGCACCACCCACTGCCCTCCCCTGTTTCAGCCTCTTTCTCTTTGGTCTATGTTAGGCGGCCAGTTTACATGCTAACAGGTCTCCTCATGGGAAATTACTGAAAATTTACATTTGTTTAGAGTCCATGGGGTTTGAAGGATGGGAGAGCTATTGGAAAAAAAGGTTTTTCAAGAAGCACTTCTAAGCTAACAAACTTTGATCACAAGCATTTCCCTCAAAACAAAAACGGATGCATGGATTAATAGTTTGCATTTTTATTTGATACTAAGCATTAATAACTGTATATTATCCCTGGGTTGTTCCCATTAGATAATGTTAGTGAACATTGCCCTGTTAACATTGAAATGCCTCATCCACTCAATGTCTTTCCAATTTTCCTGGAAGAATTCCTCCCACCAGCCAGGGCTCTGTGAAAAGGAAGGGAGAACATGGGGCATTGAAGGGAAGGGAGAAGTATCATGCTGGCACCTTGGCTACTCCTTTTCTAAAGGATAAGAGCAATCAGGGCTCAACACACATTGTCTTCCATGGATATGCAGAAAGCATAATTTGCAGAGACTTGAGTTTCTAGCACAAAGTGCCGAAGAATAATTACATATGCAGAATGAAAGGAAATTATTCGAATCAAAGGCATACCACCGTGAGTTCTGGGAAAATTGGGAGTAAACACTGAATGCAGAAAGGCTCAATGAGAGTGTGGCAATCTGTTGCAAGAATAGACAGAAATGAAAAGGAAGAAGCCTATGGGCTCAAAAAAGGACCAGAAAACAGTAGCAAGATGGATTCAAAAGATGCATACACCCATATAGAGATCACCCTTTGGTCTCACGCTGGGTCAGTCACAGTCAACTACATAGACCAGGTTTAGCTAACAAAGATCCCCCCCCCTAAGATTGTTATGGCAATAGGAAAGAAACAAATTTTCATGGAGCAACCCTAGACATGAAATGGAGTTTGCAGAGAGGAACGGGGTAGGAAATACACAGGACAACTGCTCCTTTCTTTTTATTTTTGATGCTCAAATCCATACAAGCTGATCCTGTTAGATTAATTCAACGATCTAGACATATGTGATATAATTACTGCATGAGAGTTATTCCAGTGCATCCATTGTGGTAGTGATCTGAAAAATGGGAAGTCCCCAGCTTTTAACTTCTAGTTCTAATGTGATCCTATAGGACTGGCTTCTGATAAAGTATATTTTCTCTTTACATCAAATGGCTGCAACTCCTTTAAATTGCTCCTACTAGTAGGCATCTTTCTCACATCAAGCCATCTGCATGCGGTGGCGAACAACTTGGACTGGGACTTTTTCCCCATGCCATGTAATGGCTTACAAAAAATAGTTTAAGGTGGCCTCCATGTGGTAGTCTGTCATGGGCTAGCCAGGGCTCAGCAACAATGAGAACTCCTCAGAGATGCAGGGGCCCTGTGTAGCCAGCCCAGAATCAACAGACGCTGACCAGCAGGGAATTGAGGTGCAGGCATGCCTTGACTTGCAGCTGAGAGTTGGTTCAGAATCACCTCCCCTCTCCACTTTAGCAGATGAAGGCCAGCCACCCACCCCCAGTTCTCCAGGGTCACCAGCACCTTTGGAATGCCAGGGAAGAAGGCTGTGAACAGATTTTCAGGCTAGACGGCACAGTGTATGCCTCACTGCTCAATGCCAGCTGCCTGCTGATAGTGCAGATGAATCTTGGCAGGATTACTCCTGAGAAGCTGGCTGTAGGCATGTTCTCTTGATGTGTGGCTATAAAGTCTCCCAGGAGAAGCTCTGGGATGTAGATGCAACATATTCATCAGCTGCTGACCCTCCCAGACACAGCCTTGATTGATTTTCTGGAATCAGTTTCTGGAAAACCGATCAAAGGACACCGGACTTCTGAAACCTCCTCTGGCCTTGTTATTCTTGGAAATTAGAGAGATGCTGTAACCTGATACTCTAAGCTAGCCATTCCATGTGTGCTAGTCCATTGAGGAGGCAAATAATTAGGCTATGTTTGTATTCCTGCTAGTCTACAATAGGCTGTTGCTCCTGATTTAAAGTTCAGCTGCAGCAGAGCATAAAACATCATTACTCTTTAAACAGGAACAATGTGTCTCCTTGCAGTTGTGCAGACTGTGATACCTGACTGTGCAATTACACCCACTTGCACTGAAAACAAACACCAGTTGGACACAGGGGACAATGCTGGCTATGTAGGCCAGATGCGCTGCACTGGATTTCATCCAGTATGGATCTAATACATGAACTTGTGCCAGTGCAGACGTGCCCTTAAGCAGTGCCGATCAGAGGCAGTGTCTTGCCAACTGAAACAAAGACAGCAACCTAAATGAGTATGCATTTATGCATGCATTTATTTATACTGTTTTGCTACCTCAAGGATGCCAAAAGTAGTGAACAATGATAAACAAAATGAAAACACTTATAAAATGGTGAAAGTGCACAATAAAAATGAATAATTAAAAAGGGGAAAAAAAACCCAGTACAATCAGCAGTTCCCCAAAATGTATATGCCAACCTCTTGCTTTCCAGAAATCTTAGTGGAAGAAAATGCTTTTACCATCAATCTATTCTAAACCCATAAAAGATTATACCATCTCTGTGGAGTACTGTTTTTAACAACAGAATCACAACTTCCCTAGGAAGCTCACTATATGAGTACGGTTTTCAGGAGAGGAGGATGGTTCCTATTGCCTAGTCTATGAGTCCCTTAATCCTCTGCTGTTCTGTGTATGCCTGCACAGTCTCCTGCTATCTCGTTCCCAGGAGCAGCATCACTGTTCCTTCCAAATGACTTATAGCAGCAGGTGGAGGGATGAAAAGAGAGAGGGGAAAGATAAGCCCTTTAAAAAATCCTGCTTTTATGTTAATGACTCATTTCTAATGAAACAGAGGACATGAGAACACAGAATGTCTATCACCTACAGGCAGCCAAATTGTTTCTAAATGTGATGCTCTAAAGTTTTGTAGGCAACATCAGCAGACTATTTTTCTACCCTATAGATTCCTTGGGGAGATATACAGAAACAGCTGAAAGTATAAGATAGAAGAATATCTTATATGGAAGGGGGGGATGGGAGATAGCAGAAATATAACATCCCTAGTAATCGTATTTGCAGATTTCTCTACAGCGGTTCGAATATGTGCATGTATTCATAAGCCAAGAAGCACCTAGGAAATAATTAATTGAGGGCAATGACTGGGTCAAATGGCAGTTAAACTGTACAGCTTGATATTCTGGAAATATAACTTCTATCTTGCCAGCCATTCCAAGTTGTTCTGTACCACAGAGCTGTTTGGAAGACACCTCTTCTTTCATATTAAATAATGTAGGAGTGTCCCAGGGTAGATGGAATACAGTTTAGCAATTTAGATGTACTTTGGAAAGTCCTGCATTTTTACAAAGGGCTTGATGAAGTGCCAAGTTATAGATCAAGAGGTTTTAAAATCATAAATATAATGTAGAGCAGAGGAGAAGGAGGGATGTCTCTTCTGAGCTAGTACCAGTCATCCACTCATCTAAAAAATACTTAATTGACCGAATGTTGCAGTACTAATTTACAGACTGTGAATAATCACAAATATGTACAATTAATTATGGAGATAATACCCAGCTTTCAGAACATTTTGATGACATAGTGTACAAGAACTTACAATCCATGAATCAATTAGATAATAGCACTGGGCCTGCTCATTCTCAGAAACATCACCCATTCTTTATGTGGTTGACGGTAAAGTATGCAGTGTTAAACTGCTTAACTCTTACCAGTAGAATCTGTTCGGTGTTACATTTTCCTGGAGAAGTAGCCATCTTCTTCCAAATTCAACTGAACTGTACAGCTGAAGAAGAAGAAAAAGACAACATTTTAATCTTCTCCCAACATTGTGAAGACTTTCACAGCATGAAAATACTCATAAACTCATAGATTCTGTTCAAGGGTAACTTCTGTGACTGCCCTTACTTCAAAATCTGATGAGAGATCTATAAAACTAGAATATTCTGTATAGTGCAGGAGACATACATATTCATTGGACAGTTCTTGATTAGCAGTACTGCCAAAGTCCATAATATTTTGGTTGGAATATGAATTTCAAGTATGGATATTAATTGAAATCAAAGAAGAATTCTTTCTTCCCACTCTCTTCAACCCATTCATGTATATAGCTGCTACTGTGGGAGCTGCTTTTCTGGTGGCATGAAGTGGGAGGTCTCTTTCCCTCCCCAGATCTTGGAATGCTGCAATGGTAGTGTCCCAGACAACACCCATGTAGGAGGGAAGAATAAAGGAGATTGACAGGTCTTGCCACCACCACTGAAGCACTTCAGTAAGGAGATTTCAAGGGACCTGGGGGTTTATGTGGAATAGATTTTCGGGCTCATGGGGGGCTGGCAATGGTAAACAAATTTAGAGGGGAAAGGGAACACTTCAAAGCATTTTCAAATATTGCTCATAATTGCTGTCCTTTTTCTAAATCAAGTCTAGGGACATTTGCCCTTTAGTCTTCTGGGTTTCCTCTTTACTTTAAGTTCTCTGATCTGCTAATAGTTGTTTTGTCTCTAATACAACAGCACTAAGACATTAGTGTATGAAATGACCTGATAACGACAGATGGATTGGTACTATAGATTTCCAATATGGTTAAGATGGGACAGCTAAAATTTTCAAGCAGAAAAAACACACAAATAGAGGTGTGTGTGTGTGTCCTGCCTCTCTCTTTTCCTGCTTCTGTTCTGTCCCACCACCCATGTTTTATCCCTTTATCCCACTCATCTCCAATCTCTCCTTCCACCTTTATCCTCCTCAACAACTAGCAAGCTGTTACTTTTTGAAAATCCCATTCTTCCCTCAAGGAGCTCCAGGCAATACATATGGTGCTTCTGTCACCATATTTCATCCTTACAACCACTTGGTCAGGTATGTTAGGTTAAAAGAGACAGGTCCTCCAGTGAGCTTTAGGGCAGAGTAGGGATCTAACCCTGGGTATCCCCAGTCCCAATAGATCAACATTTCATCCTGGCTATGCTCCTCCTATCAATCTTCCTCCAGTCTATCTGTTCCAAGCATTTTAACCAGCTTTCTTTTCTCTTGATCAAGAGACCATGTTGCTGTAGTGACTGATGTCACTTTTTATTGATTTCTCAGCTGTGACATCTGGGAAGAACAGTGTTGAATATTTGACAGTCATATTGAAAGAAAAAGGAAAACCAGATAGTGTGAGGCAAGCAAAAGTGGAGATTAATTTTACTGCAGTGATTCCCAGACCTGTGATTATTTTTTTTATCAGACACTGTTTATCTAGGGAGCACCTTTGCTCTATCTGCTGGAAAATTTTAAAAAAAGCAATGGATTACTTCCCTCTTTTGTAAAAGGGATCTAGGCTGTTGCAAGGAGTAAACTCAGTTAACAAGATGTTAACTTGTCACTCCTACTAAGTATATAACCTGATGCAGAAGTCTGCAATGGAGGTGGTGAATAATGGTAAACAAAGATTGTTGCATACACTAATTGACAGTGTTGTCACCAGTTCAAGAGAACAGCTGTGTCAGTTTCATTGATGCAGAGCCTCAAAGCCAATCTCAAACAAAAGTGGCAAAAACTATTTGCTTGAAAGGAATACTTCAACTTCTTAAAATATTCTTCAGATGACCTGGGAACTAAGGATGCTGCAAAATATTATAATAATCCTGAATTTGACAGATAAACAAAAGAGACTGAGGATTTTGCCCACATTTTGCACTTCTCTTTGGATTTCATTGATGCTAACCCTACAGGTATGAGATTTCAGTTTTCTTGCTTTTCATTTCAAGATTGGGTAACAACAGAATATGTTGCAATTAGGGAATAAAGGAATGGAGGAGGCTAATTACCATTAGGGACTGTAACGATTCCTTGTTTCTGTGTGTGTGGGTCTCTTTAAAAGTTTGGTTGCATGGCTGTGGTGGATAGACTAGAGTGGTTGAAAGAGGCAAGTGTGGTATGATTGGTGGTTGACAGAGAGGGGAAGGAGTTTTGGAAGTGAATCTGAATGAATGAGTATGTATGTCAGTCAGTAGTTTCAGTTAGAGGTTGACAGTTGATGTTCAGTTAGTTCTGGGTGGAAGCAGTTAGAAGGACCGCTGCAGTTGTTAAATGAAAAAGGGAAAGAAAGCTGAATGTATAGGAAAAGTAAAGTAAAGTTTAAGTGAAGAAAAGTTATAGAAAGTCTGTGTGTCATAACAGACTGGAGTGGAACAGTAAACGTATATGGCATTGAGATAAACAAGTGCTACAAAGTTACATGCAAAGATCCCTGTCAGTGAGAGAGAAGATTGTGTGGGATACCAAAGAAATTGTTCAGTATTTACACATGACTAGTTACATTGTACTACCCTCTTATTCATGCTTTATTTTAATAAATCCTCTTTCATTCAAGTATACCAGCTCTGAAAGAAATACTTCCCAGGACCACATAGTTCCTCGAAAGCCTTGAACTCGGTCTACCTAACCAGTAAGAGTAAAAGCATAAAGGTTTGGAAATCCTTAAACTTTCCTGGTGGCAGCAGATTCTACCCTGTTAAACAAATTAAAGAGAACTTTTAAAGAGAAACCAGTCCTCCCCAATTAGGAGGATGTCACAGGGACCTATTTAGAAAATATTTTCAGTGAAGGGGACAAGAAGGAAGGAGGATAAAGAGAGCCTGCCTTACTTCCCCACCAGCTTGGTATGCAGTCCCACCTTTGAAAGAGATAAGCTATTCATACAGTGCTGAAATGTACAAATGAGGCTACCATTCAGCGTGCATAAACTTGTTCAAAGGTTGAAATCCTATATTTAATCTAGGGTTTCAGTGGTGTGCTTGGAGCCTATGCACAAAGGTTTTGAAGAAATTTGTCATGCAGATTCCTTCTGGCTTGAGAAGAAGGCCTGAGTAGCTATCTGAGTAGGGAGGTAAGGAACTTTTCTTCATCCTGTTCCCCTTCATAGATAGGAAAAACTAGTAGTTCTCTGGTGGTCAGGGAGTGGGGCAGTTCTTGACTCCTTACTCCTGGGACTCCTCCCCTTCCATAGGCAGGGCTGGCAAACCCTTCCATAGGCTCTCCATAGGCTCCTCCCCTTCCATAGGCAGGGCTGGCAAACCTTGATCTTGATGGGGAGGGGCTTATCCTCTGACTCCCCAGTCTTACTGGCCCTGCCTTCAGAGAAGGACATGCTGGCTGTGCTCTGAAGAGCACAAAGATCCCGGGAGACAAGGAACAGAGCAATGCCGAGAAGACTAGAGAAGAGAAGGAAGTGGGGAAGGTAATCCCCTTTCTACCCTACCTTTCCCCAAGAGCTGTGGGCCTTGGGAAGAGACGGAGGTGGTGTTGGCAGTCCTGGGAGGCCCCTAGGCGGTCATGATGCTGATGGGTAGGACTGCCCCACTCCTGGACCACCGGAGAATGGAAGATTTGTATTCACTTACTGTGAAGCTTCCTTCTCGATGGTCCAGAGTGGGGCAGTCCTACCCACCCTCGTTTTGAGGAGAGGACTTCCGGGTCTTATGGGACCAAAAGGCATACTAGGGACATTTATTCAGTTGTGTCATACTGTTCCCCTTCCATAGGCAGGGCTGGCAAACCTTGATCTTGATGGGGAGGGGCTTATCCTCTGACTCCCCAGTCTTACTGGCCCTGCCTTCAGAGAAGGACATGCTGGCTGTGCTCTGAAGAGCACAAAGATCCCGGGAGACAAGGAACAGAGCAATGCCGAGAAGACTAGAGAAGAGAAGGAAGTGGGGAAGGTAATCCCCTTTCTACCCTACCTTTCCCCAAGAGCTGTGGGCCTTGGGAAGAGACGGAGGTGGTGTTGGCAGTCCTGGGAGGCCCCTAGGCGGTCATGATGCTGATGGGTAGGACTGCCCCACTCCTGGACCACCGGAGAATGGAAGATTTGTATTCACTTACTGTGAAGCTTCCTTCTCGATGGTCCAGAGTGGGGCAGTCCTACCCACCCTCGTTTTGAGGAGAGGACTTCCGGGTCTTATGGGACCAAAAGGCATACTAGGGACATTTATTCAGTTGTGTCATACTGTGGGTTATGTTTGTTTGGTTCTGCTGAGACTGACACTGGTTGTATTTATTGAAGGTTCTTGAATAAAGTTTGGTTGTTTCCTATGACTATGGTGTTCTTTGTCACCTGACCCTGAAGGGGAAATTGGTGGTTGTGTGGTGTAAGGTTTTTCTCTTACAGAAGCTCAGGGAAGGCTGGCTTTCAATATGACTGGGGAGTCAGAGGATAAGCCCCTCTCCATCGGGATCAAAGTCTGCTGGCCCTGCCTACAGAAGGGGAGGAGCTTAGTCTCAGGAATAAGGAGTCAAGGACTGCCCCACTCTGGACCACCGAGAAGGAAGCTTCACAGTAAGTGAATACAAATCTTCCAATCATGCAGCCTGGTAAACCAACTTACTTAAACTTGGCAAATTGAAAGCAGAGTCTGATAGATTAAGTACAATCTAAGCAAATGTAATCACGATTTAGTCCCTTTGATTAAGATTAAAATGAAATGCAATTGACAAAATTTTGACAACCACCTAGGCAGCTTCCATGTTGAGCCACTAATGCATATACATTGTATTGGTCAAAGGTGGCCCAAACATATTTTTTTAATAAATACAAGAAAACCAGCATGACGTTCCACAGAAATGTTAGAGGTATTTTAGGGATTGCTGTGGAGAGAAGAAAAGCGTGCAGCTATGTGGACCACAAAAAATGGATTCCTGTTCTTCCGAGGCAGTTGGGTATGGAAGATGTATTTTTACTGGCATATTTTTAGCAAGCAGCTGGCATAGCAGCAAGAATTGCATTTCTCTCACACATACACTTGACTTTGGATGTGGAATCCATCCTCTATTTTCTCTCTGGGATGGTGAGTTACCATAAATACAAGCCTGGTCACAAAATATAAATGTCATTCAAGTTTACTTTTAAAAAATAAAGTCAATAGCCCACTTAAATGGATTAACCATGAAACAGAATATATGTCAAGTCAAATCTAGTACAAATTCAAGCAGCACAAATATGGCTTGAACTAACAGACTAGATAAATGGAATATAATGTTCTCTACTGGGAGAATTTGTCAGATGTTAGCTACATGGGGACCATTATAGATTGGGAGGAAACAGGCTGACTGTAAGAGAAAGTGATGTCAACTGTATTTATGTTCTCCCAAATTGGATGTTGATTCCCCCCCCCCCCATTTGTTTATTGGTGCTTGGGGGGGAGTGAGCGCTCCCATTCCTTAGAAGATTTTCCATGGTACAATAGATTTTTCATGCTGATTCTAACTGGAAAGGTGATAACTGCCATTGTTAGATGACGTTTTAGGATGTACTCATCAAAACAGTAATCATTTGTTGTGACACTGTAAGCAGAGAGCCAGATTTTGATATCTTCAACCATTTCTTTTCAATCAATCCAAGTACAAGAAAAATATACTGTACAGAGTAGAAAACAAATACAGGCCGAGGGACATATTCTTGTTTTCCAAAAAATAAACAGTCTTCCTTTTCTTCTATTATATAATGGGGAGTCTTGTATTTCAAGTATCTGTTCTGTATGACCATACAAATGGCCTAAATTCTGGGTGGCTGTAAATTGTATCCCACTTGGCAGCTGCATCTATGGCTTTGTGTGCACACTACATGCTGCTACTATTTAACATTTAACTATATGTTATCACCTGTATGTACCTCTGCTGCAAATGCCAACGGTCAAAATGCACAACTCTCCAATATATTCACCTGTACCAAAATTACTGAAAATGTGATGTTGCACAGATCCCATTCATTTATATGAGACTTGTACAGGAGAATTTCCTGGTGGTCTGTATCTCAATTAAAATGGTGACAAGAAGTGTGTGGCATGAAAAACACAGTAGAAATATCCAGGCCTCCACTGAACTGAATTTTGACTACCCCTGTTCTTCCGCCTTTGTCCTAGAGGTGTGCAAAACAACAACTATATTTTTCAGGTTTTAGTATATTGAAACCCAGAAAATATTGGTATTTCCCCATACTCCCAAATACCAATACCAACATGGTATTCAGATTCAGTAAATATTTAGGAATCCCGATTTTTTTCATCTCCATTATACCCTATGGGGACCATTATAGTCAATGGTCCCCATAAGGTATAATGGAGAATTGATCCAGGGTATCTGGGTTCTGGTGGGCTGTTTTTTGTTATTGTTGTTTGTAGGTAAAAGCATCAAATTTGCAACATAGCTGTTAGTGCCTCTCCTAAAAAGGGAGCAGTGGCGCAGGCGGTAAACACCTGGTGTAACATCAATGAACAGCCATTAAAGCTGTTCGAGACCCACCACGGCCGGGGTGAGCTCCCGGCCCCAGTCCCAGCTCCCGCCCACCCAGTGGTTCGAAAGCAGTAAATATAGCCCTTATATTTACTGCCCTTACGTGGCAGGGGGCACCCTCCTCCATGCGAGGCATGTGGCAGGAGCATCAGCAGTGGCGGAGTGGCGAAGCGGCGGAGTGGCGAAGCAGCGGAGCGGTAGCAAGGTTGGCGAGGGAAGCCCTGGTGGCCAGTGCGTGCAACACCAAGTGATGGAATCTGCCAGAGGCGGAGTCGTGGAAGGTGCGGTGACGTGGCGGCACAGGTGCGGTGGAGCCGGAAATGGACGTTAGCCAGAGCTGGAGCTGACACAAGCCACGCACCAGGACGGGCCCGTAGGAGGAAGCCACCCGACTGAAAGACCTACTCCTGGACACCAGAGACTGAACGCCGACACCCGAAGACCGCCTGGAAGAAGGAGCCGGAGAGCAGCAAGCCCTGCCACATGGGTGCCGGTAGGCAGCCCCATCCCTTGTGTACTATGTGGCCTTAGATAGGAAATTGATATTTGGAACCTGTATGTAAACTGCTCAGAGACCCTTCGGGGTTAGAGCAGTATATAAACTGAATGTATAAATAAAAAAATAAATTTTAAAAGCCCCAAATTTTAAAAAGATTGGACCAGGGGGTCCAATTCTATGGGCACCTTCTTCTGGGGCCCCAGAAGAAGGTGCCCCCATCCTCCATTGGTTTCAATGGAAGGGGAGAAGGAATTTAAAGAGATCATGGTCCCTTTAAATGCAAGCCTCACAGCCACCACAAGTGTACTCCAAAGGTGTTTAAAGGACTCACTGTCCCTTTAAATGCCTTCTTCAAGTGGCAAGTTCACTCAGAAAGCATTTAAAGAGACTGCATTCCCTTCAGATGCCCTTTAAATTATCCAGTGGTCCCAAAATTCCCTAATATTTTCAGGATTTTTCAGACTTGGTCTTTTCAGATAGCCAAAATCTAGCCTCAATCAGTATCTGGCTTAAAAATACCTGAAAAATACCTTACTAGTATTTGGGGGGTATTTTTGGGCTGAATTTATGTTGAATGCACACCCCCACTTTGTCCTCATCACATATAATGACACAGCCCATTAGTAGCCTCAAGTAATACTTTCTAAAGATTCCTTGCCTCCCATACCATATGAGCTTTATATGGGTTGTCTGTATGTTTTCCCCAAAGGCAAACAGCCACTCCAGCAATACATATGAGGCTGAAAAAAAGGCATAGAGCAAAATATTTAAAGCCCCCCCCCCCCAAAAAAAAGCAGCCCTGGCATGACCAGATTCTACCCCCTGTCTACCTGCTATTCACAAAGACTCTCACTTTTCTAGAAACCATGTGTCACATAATGTGACACACTTTCCTTGTTCATTTATAACTGGCAGTTTTGAATTCAGATACTTCAAACACCTAAAGATTAATTTAGTGTATATTAGCATATAAGGCTTGGAAAACTGAAGCCCTTGCAATGGTACCAAGAAATCAGTCTGCACAGAAGTTATCAATATATTTCACTAGCTATCTTGGTCCTAATTTATTTATTCCTGAAAGAGACCACTGATAGTGATAAAGCCTTCAGATATCCATCTAGAGGAGAAACAGTCATTTAAAGTGTACCAAGATTAACATCCCAACAATTAGTCTTCCCGCTGTCCCCTCTGGATCCTTTACCATCATCATTAAAGATGTTCTAGTAAAAATACCTTCACTCAATGTGCTTCTCTTAAATTTAGTGACAGGTTTACTCATCTGTCTCGATGCTTCCTTATCTTAAATGATACTCTCTTCACAATATCAAATTTAAAAAAAATATTAAAAATATAAAATTTAAATCTTCTACCCCATCAGGCTTCCAAAGACCAACAGAATTATTTTGCTGGATCAGATAAAAGCAATTCAGCATCCTGTTTCCAACAGTAGTCAGTCAGACATCCCTTGTATACTTTGTAATAGTGATTCCTTGTTATTTATCTCCATCATCCAGTTGTCTGAAGTATGTTGCTTCTGGACACTGAGATTCCATTCTAAGCTATTTGTCCATTGAGAATTCATTTAATTCTTTCCAAATTTATCTATGATTCAGTGAACACTTTTGGTTAGATCCAGACTAAACTGGTAGTTTTCACTGATAACCCCTTTCCATTGCAGATCCCCTCTCACACCATTTCTTGGGGTTCTCTATCCCCCAGCAGCAGCATTTGTAGAGATTAATGGGCTACAGTGGGAGGGGGCAGGCAAGAAAGTTTAATTCTGCTGATGGACATTTTATTCTGGATCTAACCCTTTATCTACAGTGCATAAAATCCATTCACACAGGGGCTGTTACTTCTTCCGCAGTGGCTCACAAAGGAGAAAATAATTTCATGCCACAAACTATCACAACTGTCTGTAGTGGCACAGAGACAATTGCCTGTTGTGGTGTTCAGCAGCAGACATGGACAACTTGCCACATGGTGTCTCAACTAGTTTGTAGAATAATGTGACTTCCATGAGGCTACTATAATGTGTATCAGTCTACAATGGTATTGCAAAGGTATGTGGCATATTCCTAGATAAATGGTTCATCAATGACTGATTGCAATGACAGTTAACAATTTCATCATGCTTTGTCCATGCCATCATTTTGCAGAAACTCAGTGTGAAATATGAAAACTTCCTTTGGGATGAGTTAAAAATATCTTTGAAGCCACTTTTGGCATTTTCAGTTTGTTTTGCTTAGGAACCTCCATAGATGACTCTCTAGGTTAGATTGCCAATATCATCAGTTTGTATGCTGCTGGCTCATCTGTTTGTTTTTCTCTTTTATTAGGGGTTGTACTCCTGTTCCCCAATGCTGTTTAGTTTATTTCGTTCATTTATTTTAAGATGTGTCCCAAAACATAATGTTTAGTGAGGTGTATTAAGAGACTGATGGATGCACTCTAAGGGTATGTTTTATGGCCTAGTTTGTACACTAGTTTATAGACAAATTAAAAGAAAAAAATGCATTCTAGCAATTGTACCTAGTGCCAAATGTCTGTTGTAGAAATAAATGAAGAACAAGACATTCGCATAAAATGCCATTCTGAGATAAGAAAATTCCCACATTTTTTGGTTGACACGCTCTAAATTTTTTGTGCTGGAGGCACAGTCCAGCTTAATTTGCTGTATTGCAGAGGTCATGCTCAGTGATGTAGTGTAGGTTTAGGACATGGGGCCCAGTTAAAGGACCTCAGGACAAAGGTATTGGGAAGGACCTTTCTTTCTATTTGACCCTAGAGAGCTGCTGCCACATAGAACAGAACTTACTGAACTACATGTTCTGTCTCGGTATATGACAGGTAGATATATTCATATGTACTATTCATGACTAGAAATTAGTGAAGCCCTCTGAGTATTACTAAATTAATACAAAATAGAATAATTTCATATAATTCTCAGATTGCTTTAGTCAGTTCAAGTTTCTATGCTATATTTTGCACCTAATACTAATTCTATTGAATTTTATTAATATGACTGAGCAAAGAGGCAACTACAGTTTTGTTCAAATGCAAAGGCTGTTTAGCAAGGAATGAAAGAGTGAAAAAAAAAAGAGTGTGTTGTTGTTCAGTTGCATAGTTGAGTCCAACTCTTTGCGACCCCATGGGCCACATCACGGCAGGCCCTCCTGTCTTCCATCATGCTCTAGAGTTTGCTTAATTTCATGTTCATTGCATCTATGACACTGTCTAACCATCTCATCCTTTGCTGTCCCCTTCTTCTTTTCCCTTCAATCTTTTCCAGCATCAGGGTCTTCTCCAGTGAGTGCTCCCTTCTCATTTGGTGGCCAAAGTATTTGAGCTTCAGCTTCAGTATCTGGCCTTCCAAGGAACAGTCAGGGTTGATTTCTTTAAGGACTGACTGATTTGAACTCCTTGCAGTCCAAGGGACTCTCAAGAGTCTTCTCCAGCACTATAATTCAAAAGAATCCATTCTTCGGCGCTCGGCCCTCCTTATAGTTGAACTCTCTCAGCCATACATTACTACTGGGAATACTATTGCTTTGACCATGCGGACTTTTGTTGACAGTGTGATGTCTCTACTTTTTATGATGCTGTCTAGGTTTCCTCCCAAGGAGCAGGTGACTTTTAATTTCATGGCTGCAGTCACCATCTGCAGTGATCTTGGATTCCAGGAACATGAAGTCTGTCACTGCTTCCATGACTTTCCCTTCTATTTGCCAAGGAGTGATGGAGCCAGATGCCATGATCTTACTTTTTTTTTTTAATGTTGAGTTCCAAGCCAACGTTTTTTGCTCTCCTCTTTGACTTTCAGCAAGAGGCTCTTGAGGTCCTCTTCACTTTCTGCCATTAGAGTGGTACTGTCTGCATATCTGAGGTTGTTGACGTTTTCCCCAGAAATCTTAATTCCAGCTTGTGATTCATCCAGGCCAGCATTTCGTATAATGTACTCTGCATATAAATTAAATAAGCAAGGTGACAATATACATCCTTGTTGTACTCCTTTTCCTATACGAAACCAATCAGTTGTTCCATATCCGGTTCTAACTGTCGCTTCTTGACCCTTTATACAGGTTTCTCAAGAGACATGTGAGGTGGTCTGGTACTCCAATTTTTTTAAGGACTTGGCATGATTTGTTGTGATCCATACAATCAAAGGCTTTAGCATAGTCAATGAAGCAGAAGTAGATGTTTTTCTGGTACTCCCTTGCTTTCTCCATAATCCAGCAAATGTTGGCAGTTTGATCTCTAATTCCTCTACCTCATCAAAACCCAGCTTGTACTTCTGGCAGTTCTCTATCCACGTACTGCTGAAGCCTAGCTTATAGGCTTTTGAGCATGACCTTGCTAGCATGTGAAATGAATGCAATTGTGCAATAGTTTGAACACTGAACATGAAATATGTATGAACATATTTAGTAGTTGCATCATTTTTGAGGGTTGCTTTTTTACTTCTTGTTCAGGTACAAAACGTGGTCATAAACTGCTCTGGGTTACTTCGGGGGGGGGGAAAGGTGGGATACAAATACTTAAAGAATAAAAACTGAGAACAAAATAAAATTAATTTTGTTACCCTCCTCCTAGAAAGGGAAGGGTCCTTCCCACACCTTCCACTCATGTCACTTAGTGTCAGTAAACTGCCATTTGTACTCTGGGTATGTTCTGTGTAATCTGCCTGCTGTTTGATGGGGGGGGGACTAGCCTGCATTTCTCTGTTCATTTCTTCCCAGTGCCCTGTTGAAGTTTGTTTTGGCTTTGGAATGTTGTGCTGCCTTTGTAGTTGATAAGAATGTGAGAACTGCTGCTGGAGCCCTTCCCAATCTGGCTGGTGTGAATCAAAGGGCTGGAAGCTATCTCCCACCTTGATTTTCTCCCGCTTGAATTCCTACTGAGCACAAACTGTATTCATTGGCCAACCCTGTTTGTTTGACCTGTCTATATCTGTCCCTGCTTGGTTTTGAGTTTCATTCCTGACAATGACTATGGAAGGGTATCAATAGTGACTTGTAATAAAGCAACCTATTCTTATGAATCGTTGTGGACTGCAACGGCTCTATTGAACCTGACACTTAGCAGCACTAGTTGTAAGTATTCCTTCCTTGATCCTGAGCCCTGCATACCCCCTATCCTCACAATTGTGTTGTACATTAATGGCAGCTATGGATCATTTTCTCCCATTGATACATGCAAGCTTATATAGGCCACACTCAGGACTTCACCTAAATCACAATGTCCTTTTAAAACAGCAGCTTATTTGATTTTCAAAGTCCTAGAATAACATGCATGCATTAGCTTCATTTAAAAGGATAATTACAATGGCCTGCATCTGTTTAATCCTACTATATTTTTGCAAATTCAGATGAGTGTCATCTTTTCACCACTACCCAGCATTTTGTTTACAGTTACAGTTTAAGATATTTGTATCATGTCACATCAGATTATACAGACAGGAGGTTATACTGTTAGACAGGAGGTTATACTGTTAGAGTAATTACCAGCTCCGTTTGGAGTCTGGTTGTGAGAACAGTGAGTGGTCTCATTGGTGTAGTGGTTAAGTGCATGAATTCTGATCTGGGAGAACTGGGTTTGATTCCCCACTCCACTTGCAGCTGCTGGATGACCTTGGGCAAGCCATAGTTCTGTCAGGGTTGTTCTCTCAAGGACAGTTCTGGAAAGAGCTCCCTCAGCCCTGCCTACCTCACAGGGTGTCTGTTGTGGGGAGGAGAAGGGAAAGAAGTTTGTAAGCTGCTCTGAGACTCTGAGTGAAGGGCGGGGTATAAATCCAATCTCCTGTTCCTCCTCCTCCTCCTCCTCTTCATCTTCATTGTTAACATAAATGACTTAGACTGACAAGGGGCATATCTACTGGGCAGTGTTTACTGGACCCATTAGGACCGCACAAATTTGCTAGTCAGTAAAGGTTGCCACTGTACTTCAAGAACCTGCCTTGCATTGTTTTCTTCTTTTCTCACATACCTTCTCTTTAACAGACATTGGTTTACACAGGTAAGCAATTCCTCTGTCACCCCTGATTTATAAATGCATCACTTTTAAATGGTGCCTGTTCCCACTGGAAAGCCTGATGGATGCACAGTGTTTGCCACTGCTGTTTCTGTCTCTGAAAGACTATTTGTTGTCTCGCAGAAGGAATTCCTATATTAATATAAAGCTTTGCTTGATGTCTAAATATGGCAGATTGATTTGCCATTTAAATAGCCAGATAAAGACAAGAGCCCAACAGCTAATATAATAAAGCACCCTGTGAACTGAGTTTGGCCAGTAACATTGCTTAAACCTCCACAGAGACATTTATATTCACAGCTGGAAGAGAAAACACAGAGATGGGGGGGATGGGTGTGCCTCTTCTTCTCCTTCAGTGGGGGGAAGTCATCCAAGACTGGTTAGGTCACACCTCTGCTTGCTCCATAGGCTATGCAAATTTCTTTTGTTGCATGGCTCCTATTGGAGTGGCCCTGGCTGACCCCTCCAGTTCTTGCATAGCCCTGCGCTCGGTAGGTCGCCTGGAGCTCCTACTCCAAGCCAAGGGACTTTCTGAGTCACAGAAAACTTTTAAAAAGACACAGAAAACATCAGTTCCAGAAAACACCAGTTCCAGAATTTCGTCGACCTTCTTCCAGGCGGGTTCAGGAGGACCATCAGGACCCAGTGGACCCGAAGAAAGAAGGCGATCACGGCCACATCCATGCCGGAGGGAAGGAAGATGGCCGCACCGTGGGAACAGAAGGAGCAGCTGCCTCAAGCTCCCGAGGACTCGGGAGTTGGCCAGCCAGGCGCGCATTGGCCCGGGATTGTGCCGATTCTACAAGCCGCCAGCTCCTCGACCATGGGCTCAGCTGAACATGTGGAGCCAGCTGTACCCCGCAAACCCCCCCACACGTGGCAGAAAATGGTGGTGGCGGTGCACCAGAGGCCAGCGGCAGCAAGCGGAAGGAGCCCAAAGGGAAGGAGCCCAGAGGGTCTGGCCCACCGCGGGAGAAGAAAACGAAACCAGCGCCGAGATCGGCTGGCGGAGCGGCCAGTGGAGCCTCCGGGAAGCCGAGATGCCGCGGGAAAGCCACGGGGCCAGTGAGCCCAGTGGGTGAGACCTTTCCGGACGGGGGGGCCCTCCGGTGGGGGAGGTGCGGGACGGGATCGCCTCGCCAATCATTCCTCCACCAGGGTCGGGACTGGGGAAGACGTGACAGCAAGGGGACCCGGGCAGAGACGCGCCGCTGTCGACGGGCGCCATTTTTTTAAAGTCCCACTGCAACCCCTAAATGGGCCCCCAGCTCCGCGACCACTAAACGAGCTCCCGGCAGGGCCCGGCGGAGCTACCATTCTGGATGCACCCGCAAAGCCCGGCAGCCACGAGCCAGCATGGCTCCCGGCCGATCCCCCGCCCCCGCGGCCCAGCGGCATCGGAGACACGTGCCCCGACGGGACCGGTCCTGTGCAGCCCGGCCCACTCGGATTTTCTTGGGACACTCGCCCCGATGCCGCGGGACAGGGACTGCCTCCCCCGTACCATCCTTGGTCGGGCAGCGGGGCCATGGGTAGGGGCAGCGAGCGCGCAGCTGACCCACTTCCCTCCTGGCCCGTAGGCACCACTGGCAAGCGCACATCCGGCCGCGTTTCAAGCGGCACAGCTGGGCGCCTTCCAATCAGCGGCCGGCTTCCAGCCACGGCCGCTAGTCCCAACGCAGCCCATAGCTGGGACAGGCGACCAGGCCCCCTTCATGTCGGCTGGGCAGCTGCCCCATCCGTGGATGTGGCCATTGATGGGGGGACCCTGGAATGCTGCCCCATGGGCCCCTGGAGGTTACCAAGGGGGGGGGCCCGCACAGAATCTCCAGAGTGCTTGGGAAGGAGAGCGGGGAAGGGAGCGCACCAGGGCCCACAAGATGTGGAGGAGACAGTACTCCTCGAGCTCCAGCTCCTCCGCAAGATCTTGCTCCCCGGCAGCAAGGAAGAGCCCAAGGCGCCTCAGTCGCCCCGACCGTACTGAGGCACACAGGATCTCAGAGGCCGAGGGAGAACAACAGCAGCCCCTTCCTTCGGACCTGGACCGGCTCATAACTGACGGTGGACGGGGGAGCCACTGCTCTCGCGCCCATAGCCTTGAGCGCGTGGAAACATCCTCCTCCATTACCTCTATACCTCACATTGAAAAAGAGGACATTGAAAAGGAGGAGGGGGAGTGGTCAGGGGATGAGACAGAGGTTAAACCCACTTAGTCCCATTTATTCCAAATGAAGCATTTCCAGCGGCTACTGACTAAGGTCATAGCCACACTCAACTACCAGGTCGAGGTGCCAGAAAAACCTAGATCCTCTACCTCGGCCAAACTAGACCCGAGAGAGTTCAAGAAACCTGTTAAAGTACAAACCTTCTCACCTTTCCCGGATTACTTCGACGACGTGATCAGGGAAGAGTGGGCCAACCCAGGGGGGAGGTTCGGCACTTCAGTCTATTGCAAAACGTCTCTATATGCTACCGGAGGAGACGATGGAGGATTTGAAGGCTCAGCTAGAGGACGCCCCGGTAGTGGCAATGCATTCAGGGGCAGTCCTTTCCAAGGACGGGGAAAACGTCCTGAAGGACGCTATGGATAAAAAGAACGAGTCGGCTATGAAGAAGGCCCATGAGGCCATTTCTCTAGCAATACGCTCAGCTGCAGCACTCTCTAACTTTACCAGGGCCACGGCCATCTGGGCTGACAACTTAATACAGAACCCAGACGTGACTCCCCTGGAGCTGAAACGAACACTTCTAAAGATGAAGCGTGCAGCAGAGTTCGCGGCAGACGTGTCGCAAGACAACATCCAGTTCTGTGCTCGAGCACAGGCAGCGAACATCATCATCTGCCAGAACATCTGGCTTAAACATTGGAAGGTAGACACCTTGTCTAAGGGTGTCTTGGCTACGGACCCCTATTCCGGCCGTCTACTGTTTGGAGAGTCAAACTTAGAGAAAGTCCTGGTGGAAACCAAAGAAAAGAAGAAGGTGATGCCGTCATCGGGTTACCGACGGGACCGAGAAAGAAAAGGAAGAACGTTTCATTCCTTTCGGGGACAAACCACCCGAGGAAGAGGCCGGGATAGCCAGGACTGGAGACCGTTCAAATCTTACAGATTTGGCGCCAAGTCAAATGCTAGAACCACAGCTACCTACAGGACAGATAAAGCCGGCACTTCAAAACAGCAAGCAGCGTGACTGCAAAATAGGGGGCCGGCTCCAGGCGTTTGCACAGGCCTGGAGCCAGACCACCAAGGACCGGTGGGTGCTGAACATCGTGGCTCAGGGCTACAAAATAGAGCTCACTGGCAGCCCCCCTCACAGTTTCAAACCATCCCCAGCCCCGAGGAACAAGGAGTGCCTACGACAGCTTCAGGGAGCTATCCAACACCTCCAAGACATAGGGGCCGTGGAACCGGTCCCCGAAGCGGAGCGCTTCAGGGGAGTGTATTCAATACTGTTTGTAGTACCGAAGAAGTCAGAAGACTGGAGGGCAGTCCTAAATCTCTGGGGACTCAACAAGTGGGTGGCGAGGAGGAAATTCCGGATGGAATCGCTGCGCCACATCCTTCAGATCCTGCAACGAGGAGACTTCTTGACGTCCATGGACCTCAAGGACGCCTATCTGCATATTCCAATGCACCCTACTTCCAGACAGTTTCTTCGCTTCTGCCTTGGGGACCAGCATTTCCAGTATACTGCCCTGCCATTTGGCCTCTCTTTGGCGCCCAGGGTTTTCACCAAGGTCATGGTGGCCTTGGTGGCAGCCTTGTGCATGGAGGGCATACACATTCACCCCTATTTAGACAATGCCCTGCTGCGGTCGGGAGACTACCAGACAGTGGCCCGCCACACAGAACGGGCGAGACACTTCCTGACTGCGCACAGGTTCATAATCAACGAGGAGAAGAGCAGCTTGACGCCCACGCAGGACATCATTCGCCTGGGGGTGAGACTGAATACCAGACAGGCCACAGTCTCATTACCTGTGGAAAAACAGACCAAAATTTGGGCCTTGGTGTCGGAAGTCAGAGCCAGACGGCGGGTCGATCTAATGCAATTAGCTGCGCTGCAGGGACTCATGATATCCACAATCGATCTGATCCCATGGGCCCGGTTCCACACCAGACCACTACAGTGGGCACTGCTTCCATTTCAACAGGACATTGCCAGAAAGAAGCACATTCCGATAGGGATCTCAGGCAACCTTCGGAAGGAACTTCTATGGTGGACACAACGTCCCAACCTGGCCAGGACCGTCACCTTCCTAAGGCCAGAACACCTAGTAATAATGACAGACGCAAGCAAGAGAGGCTGGGGCGCGCATTGTGGGCAACACATAGCCCAGGACAAATGGACCCCGCAAGAAGCCTCCCACAGCATCAACTGGCTCGAACTCCGGGCAGTAACCCAGGCTATGAGGGCCTTTCAACGGCACGTGCAGAACCGACACCTGCTAGTCCGTACAGACAACATGTCCACAAAGGCGCACATCAACAGGCAGGGGGGAACCAGGTCAAAGGCGCTTCTCAAGGAAGCAAGGATCCTTCTGCACTGGGCGGAACAGTACACATTAAGCATCCATGCAGAACACCTGAGGGGCCTGTCCAACCAACAAGCGGACTGGCTGAGCAGGGAAGACCTGGACCCGGGCGAATGGGCTCTGAACAAGGAGGTCTTTGCCCAGATCACACTATGCTTCGTGACACCCGTAATGGATCTCCTCGCGAGTTCTCGGAATCACCAAGTCGAACGGTTCCTATCCCGATACAACGACTCGGGAGCAGAAGGAATAGATGCATTATCACACCAGTGGCCACAGGGGCTCCTGTACGCATTCCCACCGACGGCCCTCATAGGGGCGATACTCAGCAAAGTACGACGGGTGAGGGCCACAGTGATATTCATGGCGCCTCATTGGCCAAGAAGACCATGGTTCTCGGAGCTGGTTCAATTAGCAACAGGGATACCATGGACACTACCGCAGAGACCAGATCTACTACATCAAGGGCCCATCCTGCATCCGGATCCGACATGGCTCCAACTGACTGCATGGAAATTGAGCGCTCCCAGCTAAACAACATGGGGTTTCCCTGGGAAGTGGTTGAAGTCATGTTACACGCCAGAAGGCCGTCCACACGACGCATTTATAGCCATACTTGGCGATCGTGCATGAAATGGGCAGCAAATATGGGCATCCAACCGAGGCAGGCCACGGACAAGGAGGTAATCCTCTTCCTTGCCGAAGGCCGGAAGCAGGGACTCCAGCCGGGCACGCTGAAGCGTCAGGTGGCAGCCATAGAAGCATGCTTTGGCAGCGAAACACGGAGGAAGATATCGTCCAGTTCTTACGTAAAGAAGTTTCTGCGGGGGGAAAGCCAGCTGCCCCCCCCCCGATACGACACAGATTTCCTAAATGGAGCCTGCACAAGGTTTTGACCGCCTTGACAAAACCGTCATTCGAACCTATGAAATCATCAGACCTTTGATTCCTTTCATGGAAGGTGGCATTCCTCGTGGCGGTGACTACGGCCAGGAGAGTCTCTGAGTTAGCCGCACTATCAGCAAGGAAGGAGCTTTGCGTCTTCCAGCGAGATTCAGTATTACTGAGAATAAGACCCTTCATTCATTCCGAAAGTTAACCCAGCATTTCATCTCAACCAACCAATTACACTACCTTCCTTCTGCCCGAAGCCAGCACACCCCAAGGAAAAGATATGGCACAAGCTAGATGTGCGCCGAGCGTTACGTATTTATCTCAAGAGAACGGCTGGCTTCCGCCAGTCCGATGCGCTGTTTGTGACGTATGGGATGGTGAATCAGGGAAGAAAGGTGTCAAAAACGATGGTGGCTTACTGAATTTGACAGTGTATTGCCAGGGCCTACGAGACTCAAGGGTTAACTCCCCCTGGCAAGATAATGGCACTCTCCACAAGAGCGGCAGCAACATCTGCAGCATTTTCCACACGCTAGACGTGCGCCGAGCGTTACGTATTTATCTCAAGAGAACGGCTGGCTTCCGCCAGTCCGATGCGCTGTTTGTGACGTATGGGACGGTGAATCAGGGAAGAAAGGTGTCAAAAACGATGGTGGCTTACTGAATTTGACAGTGTATTGCCAGGGCCTACGAGACTCAAGGGTTAACTCCCCCTGGCAAGATAATGGCACTCTCCACAAGAGCGGCAGCAACATCTGCAGCATTTTCCACACGAGCCACAGTGGACGAAATATGCAGAGCAGCCACATGGGTGTCTTTCTCCACATTCGTAAGACACTACAGGATGGACCAGGCCGTTTCAGCTGAAGCGGCATTTGGTAAAAGAGTCTTGCAGCAGGTGGTAAAACTATAAAGAAGGATACTTAACACCCACCCAGTGAAATAGCTTGGGTATAGCTAACCAGTCTTGCATGACTTCCCCCCACTGAAGGAGAATGGTACATTGTACCTACCTGAAGGTTCTTTCTCTTCAGTGGGGGAGAAGTCATCCACATCCCACCCAATAAAGGCTTCTGCAAGTAGGCCAGGGTGGCAACCAACCATTAGCAACGTACAGCACGTAGATGGCAGTGAACACATAGAACGAGCAGAAGGGCTTGGACATAACTGGAGGGGTCAGCCAGGGCCACTCCAATAGGAGCCATGCAACAAAAGAAATGTGTATAGCCTATCGAGCAAGCAGAGGCGTGACCTAACCAGTCTTGGATGACTTCTCCCCCACTGAAGAGAAAGAACCTTCAGGTAGGTACAATGTACCATTTTCTGTTAGGATCAAATTTCTTTGCCAGCAGCAAGGCCCAGACCCAAATTGTGTCCACCTCAGAGTCCCAGAGATCAGTGGGTAAGCTCAAGTGCAGCACATGGAGCATACTGCTCTGTTGCTCATGTAAAGTCAAAAGAATTATTCGCCAGTCACAGGAGCCAATGATGCCCAGGACTGTGAGGAAATATTTTTAATTTCTTCTTTCCAAATTCTTTTTCTTTTCTTCTTGTTGAGAAATCATTTTGGATTTTTTTTTCAGGGAGTAAGAGAGAGAAAAAGAGAGAGAACCATATTTAATTTCTGGCACTCAACAGAGGACCTCATAAGACTGCGTTTTTTAAAAAAAAATGTGAGTAATGTTGACAGTGAATTCCAATCAGAACCTATGTTAACTTTTTTTTTCCAATTTAGAAATTAGTGTGTAATCCTACTATGTCAGATGTAGTGATGGAAACAAGAGACTGCCCCCCAGCTGCTCATCGGGGGGGGGGAAGTCTCCCAGTTACCAGTTTGAAGGTAAATTCACACATTATTTAAAATGACACATTTTCTGTTGAGATTTAGGAATTGCAAAAAAATCACCCACATGTCTTTTTTAAGGTTCCCAAGCGTACACCAAGAATAGTGATGGGGGGGGGGAGCTGATATATTTTTAACTTTGCACTACAAAGCCATGGATGTAACACAAAACTTATCCAAATGTTTAAAAAACTGTAGTTGCTAAAAGCAAACTGAAATGTTTATATTCTTACAGAAGGAAGGAGTACTACTGTGATGCATTGTAAGAACCCATCAGAGCTGCTAGGATCTGAATGATAAATAATTTGTTTGACAGTGTAGGAAATTATTTATTATTTATCTTCCAAATGTCATTTTATTCTTCCGCTCCTAGATTGTATTACTCAAGATCTTTAACAGAAGGATCCTTCCCCCTAGTGCATTGGCAAATAGATAGGAGGGGCCATAACACCTACCCTAATAGCAATACACTGGTTTAAGCCAACACTGCAAAACCTATTCATCATTTTGGGGTAGAGATGCTGCTGAATTCTGAAATTACTCCTGCCCTTTTGTCACGGCAAAATCCTTACCATTAAGGCAGGGCTATAAGAAGAGCCCAATACCGGCTGTGCAGACCGTATTTTGCTGCAATACACAAATCTTGCAGTATGCATTGTGGAGATATAGTTTTCAAGTGCAGACAGCCCCTAAATCCAACATTCATGTCCCATAGCATTTACCAGGTTTAAAGGAAGTTCTACACAGGGATCAGACTAGGCTTGCCAGCTCCATGTTGGGAAACCCCTGGAGATTTTGGGGTTGGAGCCTGGGCAGGGCAGCTTTGGGCAGGGGAGGGACTTCAGTGGGGTATAATGCTATAGAGTCCACCTTGGAAAGTGGCCATATTCTCCAGGTGAACTGACCTCTCTCTCCTGGAAATCAGTTGAAATAGCTGGAGATCTCCAGCCTCCACCTGAAGGTTGGCAAAACTAGATCAGGTCCTACCATCGCTTCCTTCCTTCCAATGTTTTCTTTCCAGGGACAATAAGAACCTCCTGATTCACCTTGCAAAGTCTCAGTGTCAAGGGAGGCCTGGTGAACACCAATTATAATGTCTGCCATCTTTCAGTAAAATTATTGCTCATCTCAATATTGAAACCCACCTGCATCAATTGATAGGAAATCCTCATTTCCCTGTGTTATGCAATTAACTCTATAACTATTAGTCCAACTGTTCAAAATGACCTGCTCTGCTATGTGTGTGTGTGTGTGTGTGTGTGTGTGCATTTTATTTCCTTGAAAATGAGATTTAATTTAAAAATGTACTAAATAACTTCAGACACTAGGGAGAGGGAAGTCCTATGTCATCCACAAATACATCTGCAGACACTCACCTTCTGATCTTGACTGTATGCCAGAATCCAGTCCTCTTGCTTGGGGTGGAACAGCATGCTGTGGATGTAGAAGTTCAGCCGATATTTTTGATAAGTGGCTCCTTCATCAGAACTGATCAGCAGACTGCTCTCAATCTCAGGGTCAGTAAGCAACATAATCTGTGCGGATAAAAGGGATGAAGACTGAAGGTTTAGGTTGGAAAAAGGCGAAGAAATGGCTAAACCCTCCAAATCTCTGGGAAATCTTTTTTTGTGTGTGAAAGATTGTTTATTTTAGTAGGCTCTACAGCTGTGCAAAGTAACCCAGGTGTAGCAAACAGGCAGAAACAAAACAAAGGTGACCTTCCCAAAGGTAAAGGGATACAGTAACTAAGCATCTCACTTACCAGAACTTCTACAAATACTTCTGTAATCTTGTCCATTATAAGGTGCAGCTTCCCTAAATCTTTCTTTGCCAAAAATCCAATGCATTCCAGCTTCATAGCCCTAGGTACTTCTAAAGTAGATTGGATTTTTGGCAGTGAAGGACATAGCAGCTGTGCTCTGTATTGGAGTCAAGTTTGAGCAGACCTTGATTGCCTTGTATTACTTAACGTTCAACTCATGTAGAGACTGAGCATCAAAACACATGAGAAATAAGAGGACTTTTCCTCACAGCACAAGAAGAGGAACCAGAAGAGTCAGGAATTCTATCCTTGTCAGAAAGGAATACCAACCCTGCATTATGAAGAAGAAGAAGAGATTGGATTTATACCTCACCCTTCACTACCCAAAGGTGTCTCAGAGCGGCTTACAAACTCCTTTCCCTTCGCCTCACCACAACAGACACTCTGTGAGGTAGGTGGGGCTGAGACAGCTCTGACAGAAACAGTTCTTTTTATTTCTTTCATTAAATAGGCCCTTTTCTATTATCCAAAGCACAGCCATTTTAGAATCCACTATGCTTCTCTGACTTTCTAAGAAGCAAATGCCTGCCTGTCCCTCTCTAGTGTATTTATTATACCAACTGGAGACAGCAGAGAGAGCCAGCTTACCAGTCCTGAAGGTCAGTTGTTTGTTACAGAGAACGAGTACCCCAATGACATACCCTGTGAGAGTATACCTTTTCTGAAGTGCAGATGGCCTGAAGGAGGTTCCAATCTGTCTTATCACATCAGGGACACTTGCTTCATGTACAGAACATACATTATGCATGTTCATTCTGATGGACTATGGTACCATCAGTCATTGTTTTGAACACGGTATAAGAAAGGAACCTCAAATTAGCAAAGGCTAGTCTTTTCTCCTGAGGGGGTGACCCTGCTATAGCAGTCCATCTTATCCCTGGCAACAGAGAGCTCCATCAGGTAATTATCCTGTCTCTATGCATGTCTGTTGCTTTGTTCTCTAGCCTTATCTGGGGAGTCAATGTGGGATTGCGCTAATTGGTTATATATCTGTTGCTGAATAAACTCTGCTTTGGATGAAAACCTGTTTCTGAATCTCTAGGAAGTGGGAGAGAATGTGGAGAACACTCTTAAAAGTGCTGATCCCGATCCTCTTTGGGAAAGGGTCTGATCCACCTTTCCACAATAGGTGGAAGCTGAGTAATTAGATGTTTGAGACCACATTCCCCACAGGAGTAAACAGCTCAACTTTGATATGGTGTTAACCTGTGAAATTACTCTCTGCAGGCCATCCCTGTGAGGTGTGACAGATCCTAAAAACACTTCTATGACAATCTTGACATGCATTCCTCAATTCTCTGTACTGGTTGTATGAGGAGGCTTCAGTGGGCAACAAAGACAATACATTTTCTGCTTGACTTGGGACATCTTGCATTCATGCATCAAAACTTCCTAGCTGATTTCAGGGCCTCCCTGTTTATTTTTATTTTTCTTACAAAATGTAGATTCTGCCTTTCTGCCCTCACAAGGGCCATCAAGACAGCTAACAATCTAAAATATACATGATAAAATCACATTTTAACACCACTAAAATCAGCCCCCAATACACATCATTTTAAAAATCAAAACACAGTTTAAACATGTACAAATACAAACAAAAAATCAAATAAAACTTTGGTCAGTAAGGACAGATCACTGAGAGAATGCCAAACCAAAAAAAAAAAAAGTCTTCGCGTTCTGGAGGAAGATGGCAACAGAAACAAATCTCCCAAAGGAGAGAGTTCCAGAACTTTGGTGCCAAGAAGGCTCTCTCCCAGGCTGACACCTGCCTAATCTCAGAAAGCAGAAACATCAGAAGCCAGGCTTCTGAAGATGACCATAGTGGTTGGGCAGCTTCAGAAGGGAGTAGGTATGTTGGTCCCGAATTGTATAGGGCTTTGAAGGTCAAGACCAGCACCTTGAGTTGTTCCCAGAAATGAATTGGGAGCCAATATAGATGGTCCAAGTCTGGAGTGATAGGTCCCTATGACCCACTTCAATCAACATCCCGACTACAGCCTTCTGTACCAACTGAAATTTCCAAATGCTTCTCAAACGTAGCTCCACATAGACTGCACTGTAACAATCCTCCAGCACCAACGTCTACCCTCCAGGTAGGACCAGAATGACAACAGAATGATGCTTCCCAATCCCAGTCCAGACAGGCAGTCCCCGGAAAGATATCATGATTGCTGAGATAGAAAGCCACTGTCCAGGAGAATCAAAAGAATCACAATCCCTCTGTCTGTCTCCTAGCACAAGTCCTCCACAAGGGTGACCAAGATGACATTTGTCATCTGTGGTTGCTATGGCTATAAACCCATGCTTATAATTCATTACTAACAATGATATTGGCTAGGGCTTTGGCTACCAGCACCAGCCAGTTCCCATGTGTTCACTCATATACATATGTTTTTCTCACACACATTCTCATACATATGCATTCTCATACAGATTTGAACTTTATTCTGGGCAACTTGATCTAGTCATGGACTTGCTGAGAGGCCCTGGGAAAACTGCCTCATTATCAGTCTTTGAAGTGTTGGAAGGCACGCAGCATCTTCTATTTCCCTATGCAGCCAAATACTCTGTTTCTGTCAGATCTCATGCCTAGCCACCAGAGATGAAGCTGGACTCACACTAAAAGCAGGGTAGGACCAAATGAATAAGGATTCTGGAAAAGCTGTAATAAAGAACTGGACCACGATCCAAAGAAGTGACTGATATGCAAATATAGGGAAGACAGAGATAGACCAGTGGCCACAGCCAAAGAGACAGGCTGCTTTTAAAATTAGATTCCAGGTTGTCTCTTTGACCATCACAATATGCAGAGAAGTAACATCTAACAAAACCCTGACCATGCCTGTGTCCTGCTGCCTGGTGTTCACACTTCACTTATTTAAATTGTGTTCATAGTTAACTTTGTAGTTACATAGCACATGGAAGAAATTCTGATCTGGTATCTCTTGGCAAAAGCAATACTAATGTATCACAAAGCTCCATAAACAAGAATTATGAACCACCCATTGGTATGGATATAAATGGACATATATCAGCAAAACGTCACACTGGTTGACATATAAACAGTGCTGGTATTCCAAATGATCTGACAGATGGTTGGTTCTATTGCTCAAAACAAAATTAAAACTCTCTTCATCTCACCCAACTAATTAGCATATTGATATATTTATTATTGTCTTTCTCAGTATAGTATATATTTGTACATGTGTGTGTTATACAGACAGAGAATTATTTATGTGACATTCTTTTTTATCCTTGACTTTTCATTTATATTATTTAAATTTGTTATGACAAAGAATCTGTTGGCTAGCAATGCTATAGCAGGAAAAATGCACATTGTTCCAGGCAGCCTGATTTAATATGGAAGCCATCAACAACAGCATTCTTTTTAACATGTGAGTTTGAGGCCTGATTCAATGCATTGAGATGTACCACTGATGTCATCATCATTACAGGTTACTGTGGTCTACAGCTATACCAATGGCTATTTAATGCATAATTTATGGAGCTTTGAGCTAGAGAAGGCAAATATTCAAAAACCTATAATCAGGAAATGGTATTTTTCTTGCACTCTGCCTTGATTCCCTTAAATATTCAGGAAAGCTTCCCAGAACCAACAGTTAATATTACTACCACTCCAACTGTTTTTGGCCAGTTTCTCTTTTATCCACCCCCCCAATATATCTGGAATTGGTAGATTAAGTGGTGGACTCACAAGGGCTGGTGGGGGGCATCTGATTTTCTCCTCCATCACTACATTCTCTCTACTCTTCCTGAAAGTCTACATATCATCTTCCCTTTTAGTGCTTCCTTCTCTTCTTTCCATCCCCCAGCCAACCTGCCTTTATCTGCCCCTTTTTTCAGCCTTGGTTCCTTCCTGGCAACCTCTCCCCAAGAAAACTATGGTCTTGTTGTGTGGTGCCAGCTAAGCTGGGCCCATTTGCAGCAGGGGGAACCCGCACTTGCAGGGGGCAGCTCACTTTGTCCTGCATCCCCACCCCATACTATTTCTTCTTTCCCTCATCCTAGCAGTCCCCACATCCTTGCTTTTGCCTACTTCCTTCTATCCTTCACACCCACCCACCAATTTACCTTTTATCTGCCCCCCCCCCACATATTGTTTATTTACTTCCTTTATATTTCCAACTTCTCCACAGTGGGGACCCTATACAGCTTGCACCATTTTATTCTCAAAACAATCATGTGAAGTTTGTTAGGCTGAAAATGTGTAGTTGGCACAAGGTCACCCAGTGAGTTTTCAGTGAGATCTGAGGTCCCAGTCTGAAACTTTAACCACTACCCTGCACTGGTTTTTGTGGTAGCAAGCAGCCAGGTTTGGATGTGTCATGCGTTTCAGGTGATACCAAGTTTTCCAGTGGTTGTTGTCAGGCCTGGCCCCAATGAGTCCTCCCACAAAGACCAAAATAGCCCCAGAAAGGGCCCTTCCCCCTCCTCCTTTCTTTTACTGACAGAAACCAAGCCTGAAATGCTCACCAAACTGTTGTGGCTACCTAGCAACAATCACTGAAGGCATCTGTTTATTAAAGCTACAGGCATTCCTTTTATCATTTTGGATTTTTTTAAACCACCCTTTTATTTACTTATTTAGATTTCAGATTTGTCTGCAAAACGGAAGCATTCTGCAGGTTTGTCAATAAATCTGCCTTGTCCATTCATCACACCAGTCTCTGGATTTTAGTATCCTCTGATGGGACTACACTTCACTATTAGGATATGCAAGTGGGGACCTGCAAGAAACTTGTGGGAGCAGCCATTTGCTTCCTCCCCTCTCCCCCTACTTATCTGCCTCTCACTATTTTTCCCTCCTGTTATCCCTTATCTTAGTCTCTCTCCCCCATGCCTGTCACTAGCTCTCTCTTCCTGCCCCCACTTCAACACTCTCTTTCTGTCTCCTCACCCCATCACTCTCTCTCTCTTTCTGCCCACCTTCTCACTCTCTTTCTCTCTTTCTGCCCCTAACCCTATCACTCTCTCTTTCTCCTTCTTTCCACTTAGCTTCTTTCTCCCCACGCCACTGCCAGGCATGCTGCAGCTTCTTTCTCCCCAATTGCTGCTGTTGTTATGGGTAGGGATGCCAGTTCCCCCAGTGGTGGCAGGGGATCCCCTGATTTTTCGGGCTCCCACCAGACACCGACCAGCTGGCAGGTGGGGGGAAGCCCCACCCCCAACAGTCCTCCACGGCCCCACATGTAAAGAGTGGGCACCATGCATGCCTGCCCCACAAGCCACAAATTCAAGCAGGAGTCGCACACTCCTGCCCTGCAAGCTGCAAATTTGTGTGGCACCCACTTCCCTTTAAATGGTTGGGGGAAAGCGGGACGGAGTGCATGTGCTGTGCTGTATCCCTGATCTGATGACATCACTGTGTGTGTGATGCCATTGCACTAGAGATGGCCCTTCCCCTCCCGACACCCCCCCCCAAATCCCCATTGGGAAGAAGATGGGACCAGGCAATCCTAGTTAAGGGGGGCACAACAGTGTCTAGCTACCCCCCTGATAAGTGTTGGGCCTGGAGCAGCTCTCAGCCTCCATCATGGCGCCCCCCAATCGCCAGTACTCCCAACCAATCCCCCACCATTTTCACTACCACTTTAGGTGCATCGTCTGCACATGCACAGAAAACACTTTTATTGGGGGGATTTAACCCTCCTGTTGAAGTTTTTAATTGTTTTCAGATTTTTTTGAAAACCTGGGTTTCCCCCCAACTTTGAAGGAAAATATTTCTGTCATTGTGGGCTCAGTTTGTCAATTTAGATATCCACAGATTGCCCACATTTTACCATCAGAATATGTGATGCTGTAATGCAAGTAATGCCACATGACAGAGTGAGCTCTTGTCTCTGGTCCCAGCTCTTGCCAACCTAGCAGTTCGAAAGCAAGAAATTGCAAGTAGATAAATAGGTACCACTTCGGTGGAAAGGTAACAGCGTTCCGTGCACCTTGGCATCTAGTCATGCTGGCCACATGACCACGGAAATGTCTTTGGACAGTGCTGGCTCTTCGGCTTGGTAACGGAGATGAGCACCACATCCCCAGAGTTGGACTCAACTGGTTTTCAAGCAAGGGAAACCTTTACCTTTACTTAATGCAAAGAGAATGTTAACTCTGGAGAAGTTTAGAGACTATGATTCTAACCCTGTTTTCTGCCAATGAAAGATGCTGCAGCCAGTGGAGATTGGGGTTACTTTCATTGATTCTGACCTCCTGTTGCAGACCTCCACTTTACCCTTCCTGTTTTTAGAGGCCCACCAGTCCCCCAGGGCATGATTTTGGTAGACATAGCAGTCTACAATCTATGCAAAAGGCAAATGTTTTGGTCTTCAGAACAGTAAGAAGACTAATGTGCAATATGGATGAAGATATACAGTTTCTCAAAGTCCAGATTTTAGTTGCAGGAAAAGACACTAACCCTATCTTGTCGTAGTGCATGTAGTCCAAGTATGGAACAAAGAAGCAAGAAAACAAGTTGTTTCCATTCCAAGATGTCAATGTTCCTGATCCATGGAAATCTTTCATCAGTTTCTCATTCCTGAACGTTTAATACAGAAAGTCCTATTAGTGGAGCAGTTTGAAGGTGTCTAGTAACTTTTCAGCTGTAAACCAAGGCTTGCCAAGTCCCCCCGGGGGGCGGGGAAAACCCCGCCCCAGAAACCCGTTCCCTGCCGCCACCGGATCAGGCCCCAGGGGGAACTCCACCCCGACGTGTACATCACCAGGAAGTGACGCGACCACGCCGGGCATGCTGGGGGCGGGGCCACAGTCATCCGAGGGAAAACTCTATGATTTTCCCTCAGATGGTCGTGGCCCCGCCCCCAGTGTGCCCAGCGTCATCACATCACTTCCTGGTGACATGGATGTGGCGCGCACGCGCTTCGGGATCGACCCGGGAGTCCCCCGCTCCGGAACAAGGTGAGACTTGGCAACCCTATGTAAACCAGATGATATGTGATACAGTTCTCAGAGAAGCATTTTTTGGGGAGGTGGGGGAAATAATTCCTTGTAAAATGTGTTCTCACTGGACCGCCATCTAGTACCAAACTTAATTATAGGAAAAACCTTCACTGTTTACTGAACCTTTTGCAGTCTGATGCCTTTTGCTATTTCAGGAGTTTTAAGGGTTTTTTTTCCTCCTGGGGATGGCTGTAGATAATGTTGGAGGTCTTAGGTTTTCAGCTATCATTTTGGAAAGCTCTATAAATTTTAAATGGTGCTACAATTGGATTTTACTATGTTTACTATTCATTAATATTGGATTTTGCATTTAATCATAATTGAGTTTATGCTAGAGTTTCTCAGGATATGACAATGTGATCTTAATACAGAGAAAACAGACTAGGAATGTATCCCTATATTCAGAACCAAGCCTTCAGAAATTTGCATATATTTATTTATTTATATTTATTTAATTTTATTTCTAGACCACCCTCCCCCAAGTCGGGCTCAGGGTGGTTCACAACATTCAATAAATACACTCTGTCATTCCAATAAATAATTATAAAAACAGGTTAAAACATTAAACAACAAGCAAACTATTCCAGATGGTATTAAAAATTTGTATCCTAACCCTTGGAGGGGCAGAGAGTTGAAGGAGGCCAGGCTTTTTGTTGACTGTCCTCAAGAATAGGCCTCGGGGAACATCTCTGTCTTACAGGCCCTGCGAAACAGCATTAGGTCCTGCAGGGCATGGGTGTCATTTGACAGAGAGTTACACCAGGCCTAGTTTTCCAATAGTTCCTTTTTCTTTTTCTTTTTTTAATTATTTTACAAAATAATACAATTAATACACAAATAGAAACAACACAAACCTGAAAAACAGGGGGGTATACATCATAGGAAGTTAAAAATTGTGATCATTGTATGTGATAGTTAAACTATAAACTATGAGGACCTTGGTGGTCATGTTAGCTATAATTTACTCTTTATTTTATTTTATGGCTACTCTGAGAGGCCAAGCGGAACTTCTTGCAATGTAATTGGGGGGACCGAACAATAGAGGTAATCGGATGTAGTGTTACGTCTATTCTAATGGAATTGGTGGTGTGTTATAAGAATAACCAGCTATGATAATTGGGATTTGTGGGAAGTATTCCGAGTTTTGTCACATCATTAACAACCAGTGTCCAGAGCCTTTTGAACTTCATATGTGATGTGGTGTATGGTGTCTGAGCCTCTCGATTTAGGTCTGTAATTTTGGCCATGACTAACTGTTCCCAGATCTTATCTTGCCACACAGTCAGTGTGTGGGGGATGGGAGATTTCCACACAGTGGCTATTCTTAATTTAGCCGTTGCAAGTAGTAATGGTGTGTGGTTCCTCCTGTCTTCTTTGGTGGAGTTGTCCCATTTATTCAATAGCATAATTCTGGCATGCAGGAGATTCTTTGGTTGGTCATCTCATTGATGCGAGGTGTTACCTCATTCCAGAATTGGCAAATCACCGGGCAACTCCACCAGCAGTGGAGGGACATTCCCGGCTGCCCACATTTCTTCCAGCAAGTGGAGTCGTTGCTTTTGTTGCTTTTGTTCAGTTGTTTTGGAGTCACGTACCACCTTGTGAGCAATTTGAAGTTCTGTAGTCGAAGGCTGAGTATTGTAGATTTGTTCACTGGAGAGGCCCAGATTGATTCCCAATCTGTGTCTTCCCATTGATGGTTTAGATCCTCTTCCCATCGGAGTTGATAGTTTGACTTCGTTCGATTTCCTGTTGTCACTATCACCTTATATGTTTTGGACAATGTCCCTTTTGGTGTGGTTGGGTAGGTCTTTATAATCTTCTCCATAGGTGTCAGATCTCTCCGGAATTTGCCTTGACTTGCCATAAATTCTATTAAATTTTTCAGTTGGAGATATTGGTGCCAATGTGTTTGTACACCGATATGCTGGTCGAAGTATTGTTTGCCCTTGGTGTGCTAAGTCACACGGTCGGCTGAGGTTTGCCTCTATCCAAGCATCAAACACTTAGGGAATCATTTCAGGAGGAAACCATGTTTGGTGCGAGTATGTTGACAATTGAGAAATTCTGGATGGAAGAAGTCTCTTTTTAAGATCCCAAATTTTGATTGAAGTTGTTAAGAGCATGTTATGCTTAATATTTCTTGGCCTAAGGTTAGGTTTCACCCAAAATATTTCTTGTAGGCGAAGGGGAGATGAATATTATTTTTCTATCTGCATCCATGGTTTTTGGTGATCTTGATAAAGCATTTGTATCACTTGTGCCAATATTGTAGCACTATAGTAGCTGTGAAGGTGTGGGAAGTTTAAACCCACCTCACAGGGTGTCTGTTGTGGGGAGGGGAAGGGAAAGGAGTTTGTAAGCCACTCTGAGACTCCAAGTGAAGGGTGGGGTATAAATCCAATCTCCTCCTCCTCCTCCTCCTCCACCACCACCTTCTTCTTCTTCCTCCGCCTAGGCAGGAGCGTTGGTGCAGTAGTTTCTTGATGGTGCTTTCTTTGAATTATCATGAGAATTGTTGGAAATTTCTGCACAATGTGAGATTCTGAATATGATGTAGCTATGCAGTTCCGACCGAGCTGGAGAAATGGGAAGCCGCCCATCAGCTGGAACAGCTGGAACACCGAAGCCTTAAAACGATTAACTTTGTCTAGAAATTAGCTGACACAGCCGAAATGGTTGAAGGTTCAAGATGATCCACTTTTTCTGAATATTATTTTGGTTTACATCTCAGTGTAGGAAAAGCATCACAGTGTTGTGCCTTTGGACTTCCGATCCTTTAACTGAGATTATTTTGCCCATACCAATTGTTAATGTGATGATGATATGGATTCCTATTGTTAAATAAATATGAATTGAATTATTGCTGGGTAGTACATTTAGTATTAATGAGGTTATGAGTGTAATTTTGTAAATAGGATGTTTTTGGTATAAACTACTATTTGCATATTTGAAATATCTGGAGTATGTTTTTAGTAATCCTGTCACAGTAATATTTTTCTTGTAACCTGCTATTCCATGATTCTCTCTTGCTGTATTATTTCTTCTAAGATGGTGCCAGATGCAACATGCACTGACATCATTAAAAACAATACACAGGTTCCCCTCCCTTGGTCCTGTTATTCATATGCAAATACATGCCGATCTAGTTAAGTACAGTCATATGAGTCAAATTCTTAAAACAAACAAAAAAAATGTACCAGCAAAATTACTGAGCAGAAGTAGAATGTTTGTTTGCATGGGAATTTTAAACAAACAAAACTTTCACACAGTATATTTCCTGTCAACCAAAATTAAAATTTCATATGCATGACAATTGTAGGGGGGGGGGAGAGAACACAATTAAAGATAGGATCATTTTATCTGAATGATGAAAATTATTCCATCAAGTGTTTTGCTATGGCTTGTGCAGGAGCCACATTTGCTGGACAGTGGCCAAAAAAGTAATTTCTACTTAATACACTGCCATGGTAATTAATAGTAAGTGCCTCCCAAAGAGAGTACAAAGCAACATGAGTGACATCTGACACTTTGTTAATTCTCTAGTTTTATTATGCATGCTCATTCTGCAATGAATGAACCAAATGTTGGGAAATTTGGGTTGTTTTTGTTTTGGCTCTCTTTGGATATTTAGAAATTCTGCCTATTTGATCATCTGTGACTGCAAAGATTCACACACTTATTTAACTGTGAGTAAGCCCCACTGAATTAGTGAGAGTTAATTTCAAACAAACATGAATAGGGCTGCGGTCAGATGTGTCTTTAGATCTGACTCAACTGTGAATGCCTGATGGATCTAAAGGGCACAATCAGACAACAACATCTGCGAAAGGTCCCACATTCATCGGCAACCTGTGCTGCTCCACCACAGAAGTGGAGTTAAAGGACACTGAGGAAAGTCCGGTTCTAACTGCTTCTGATGGGCCACAGATGGACTTTCTACTGTCTGATCACACAAGCACACTCAAGCCATTGGGATGGGCTGCCCCATCCATCCCAACTTGGAGCCATTTTTTTTTGCTTGCTTAGATAAGAAGAAGAAGAAGAGATTGGATTTATACCCCGCCCTTCACTTGGAGTCTCAGAGCGGCTTACAGACTCCTTTCCTTTCCCCTCCTCACAAAAGACACCCTGTGAGGTGGGTGGGGCTGAGAGAACTCTGACACAAACTGCTCTTTTTCAAGGACAGCTGTGCCAGAGCTTGTGACTGACCCAAGGTCACATCAGCAGGTGCAAGTGGAGGAGTGGGGAATCAAACCCGGTTCTCCCAGATTAGAGTCCACACACTTAACCACTACACCAAACTAGCAGTGTGTGCATAACCGCACAAGCAATCCATAGTCATGGACTGCCGTGGGGGTTCAATTCCTCATTTGTGCACATGCAGGGGGGGAAAGGCAACCCCCCGAATGTGCTGTATGATCAGACAGTAATGAGCTGAACCCACAGGACCAAGGGATGTGTGATCACATGACTTCATTTCAATTTCCACTGGAGGAAATAGGGTCACTTCCCCTCCGCACCAAATGGCATGTCTGACTGCAGTCTAGGATTGGTTGTCTTGCATCAGATAGCCCCTCAAACCTTCTTACATAAAAGGTGGCTGTCTCCAATCATATAGATCTTAAGAACATCCAAAGCTATCTTTTGGTCAACTGAAGTATACAGAATGAGGATATTCCCCCTCCATGTTATAAATGCTAAAGGTTCTTATTCAATAAGCAGTATTATTGACAGGTCATTTTAAGAAACAGATTAGTATGATGGATAGCCTCTTCAGATGCAGCCACTTGGTTAAATTTGCTATAAAATGTACATCAAGAAGGGGCAAGGTGGATAACATTGGAGGCCTGAATGTTCTACCTATGCTGCGAAATACATGGCTGCAGAGAGAACTGTGAGGAGCACAGGTGGCATCATGCCTCTCAAAGTCAGGGTGGTTTATTGAGGGACCTGAGGGTCCAGCCCCAAGTATCAGCAGCTCAAGAAGGAAAGTGAGAAAAAAATCCCAAGCAAGCGGGAAATACGTGGTTAAGCGCCCCCCCCCCCCCCCCCCGTTATGGGATGGTTTGAAGTGACAGTTGCAGGAAAGCTGGTGCATTCCAAGAAGAATGGAGATGTCTTTGTGGACAACACCACCAAGTTGCACAAGATAATCACAGCCATAAAAGCAGCCTTGATGTAAAGATGTCTGGAAGAATGCACCCAGTAGACTAGATAGCAGAGTTCAAAGAAGAATCCACTTTGTTCCTTCTAGCTGAACACTTAATTATGGGAACTGCTGAAATGTCATTTGACACGTGGCTATTCCCTGAAAAATCTTGAGTGGGATTCTGGCTTGACTAGAGTCAGATGGGCATTTGAAGTCTGAATATGATGTGCTTTGACACCTCTGTGCTTTGCACTGAAGCTACACCTCTAGAATTGTATGCTCTATGCATGTTGCATATGATGTTGGCTTTCTATGTAGTTGGGCTTAACATTTAACTACAGTTACTACTTGCTGTCAGGCTGGAAGAGTGTGGGGGGAAATGTTTGCAAAGCTATGAAAAATCCTTGAGCATCTTCAACTTTCCATGTTTAAAAATATTTTTTTAAAAAAGAAGGGACAAGGTGATATACCTTTCTCAAGAACTACTTAGATCTTTCTAACAATGTAGAAACATAGCAAAACATTACTTGTGCATATGCTGTCATAAGGAAGGGTTTTTATTAATCATTTGAGTAGCTTCTTTTTTCAGTTAACTTTAAGTGAAGAGTCACACTTTGTTTCTGTGAATTGACCCTAAATATACTTACATACATGTCAAGTAAGCACAATAGAAACCAGGAAGAAGAAGGGTGTGAGTGTGCAAAGACCTGCATTGACCACTATCTGACATCATGTTGGGTATTTGTTTGGGTAAAAGCTCTGTAAATACTGCAACGATTTATGGTCAATGTGGGCTAAATTTTGCATTGGCCTAACAGATTTCCCTAGGGAGGGATGACCCAGTTTCACCAAAAACTTAACTCCAGTTTGGTTTGGTTGAGTTTCTGATGGACTGATTTTGTTTTAACCATTTTAAAAATCCCCTTGCAAAGTAGAATTTTATTTTCTAGCAGCTCATGAAGCAAAGCCTTTTGATTTATCTCTGACAATGGTATCTGACGAAGGGAGCTTTGACTCTCAAAAGCGCATACCCTGAAAATCTTGCTGGTCTCTAAGCTGCTACTGGACCCGAACCTAGCTCTTCTACTTCAGACCAATATGGCTACCTTCCTGAAATTGAATGCATCTCAAGAGATACATGAAGTAGAATGGGAAGAATCACCTGCTTGTCTGAAATGATAGACAAGAAAAAAGTTACACCTGCTGGAATGGTCCCAGGTGTGTCTGTGGGGAGACTGGCTAAATCTCAAAAGTTCTCCTGCTCACATTGCTATTTACTGGGTTACATGCAGGCAGAATTTTTTTAAAAATGTAAATAAATCAAGGTTCATCCATGACTCCCAGCCAAGGTAATTATTCTCTTCTTCGGTTGGTGCCCAGAAGTGATCAGAATCCATTTACTCACAGCAGTCAAGGTTGCCTTTACAGATGCTTCAAATGAATTGTTTAAGTCCCCCCCCCCTCTTTTTCTCCGGATGAAAAGTCAATAAAGTTGACATAAGCTCCTGCAACCAAAGGAAATGTACCCATTTATCATTAACTCCCCAAAATAGAAGAAACTTTTTTTCTGCTTTTCCTTAAAGTTATGCAGGAGCATGAGTTGAAATGTGTAAGTTTCCAACAATTTGTGCTCACATTTTATCAGCTCAGCTGACAGTGATATCTTTTTTTAAAAAAAAAATAATAAAGATGGATTCTATCTTTCCAGCTCTCCCCAGGTTCTCTGTTAAGTCCCCTACAGGCATTTTTATTTGTTTAAAGGATTCAGTTTGAATCCTGATATGGCATAAAACAGGCGAGCTCCAAAGGAATCAAAATCAATAGGCAAGTGTAATAAAAAAACACTGTCACTAAATGCAGAAACTTAGTAAAAGAAATCCATACCTGCTTCGTGGTAATAAGCTACAGGTTCAATATCCAAATACTCTTTGTGGGGAACTTGATGTTGCTCTGTTCGTCAAGAAAAGAGCTTGCTGTGAAGCTGGGTAAGTCTTCTGGGTCATCTTTGAAAGAAAACCACCGGATTCTTTTGTATTTTTTCTATACAGAACAGTCAAAACTAGAAAGGACAAATTCCTTTGGCCCTGGGTCTTGATGAAGCCAGTTGTTCAAGGCACTGAGTACCTCATATTACTAGAAGACCTGCCTATCACCTGGTATCCATGATAAAATCACAGACTGCAAGTTGAGAAACTCTGAGGTTCTTACCTTTACAGAACTTACTGTCTTGCACCTGGTACTCTTCTACATGATTATCAGTGAATTGTATGAAGAATTAAAAGGAACAGAATTTTCAGAAGAAATTAAACAAGGACAGATAGCCAATAGCTAAGAAGTCAGAAAAATGCAAATAGCCTTAATAGGTTGAAAACTTTATCTGAGATTAGCATGATGAAACAATATAGAAACAAATGCAAATGAAATTCTATCTGCAGTAATAGAACAGTAATATGTGAATCATAAAACACTGCCCTGTGCTAGTTGAACGGCTTCTGGATTACTGTATCCAGTTCTTGAAACCATACATAAAGAAGTATGCCAATGAACAGATAACAGTTCCTGGAAGGGTTATGTAAATAGTCAGGAGTCTAGAAAACAAGCATCATGAATAGAGTTGGAAGGAACTGGCATTGTTGCTCTCTTCCATGTGACAGTTATTCTAGTATTTAATAGCAAAGATATTATCTGCTGCTTCAGTGGTGTAGATCTAATGGATCTATGTTATAGCAGGATAGTGTTTGGTGGAATATCAGAAGAAATCTCCTCACAGGAAAATCAATTCAACAACAGAACTTTGGATTTCCTTTGAAGAACACTGAATTTGAACAAATGGTCTAGAATCTAACTCTTGTCCAACACTTTGTGTTCAGAAGTGTGTGCTGGTAGAGTTAGGCCTCAATGTCTGGAAAGGCTGTAGGTACCCTTTTGGAATGTGAAGCCTAGATAAGAATCCTAGCTAACACCAAAGCTTCTGAGGTCACAGAAGGCAGGACAGGTAATTGACTAATTGCCATGAAAACTGATATGTGGAAACAACAGTTGTGACAGTCAGCAATCAGCAATCTGGTACCATAGCAGTTTGTCTCATGGCTTTTCATAGCAACAAATTGGTCAGTTGGGGGAATGAAGCAGGGTTTAGATCAATACAGCAGGAAGTGGTATGGGATAGGTTTCCCTTACTCTCTGAATCAGATGTGTAATATGAATGGGAATATAAAGATTTTTTTCTTGATTGTTCATATTCATATTTTTTCCTGGTTTTATGGATTTCTCTTTTAAGTAATATTTTATTAGAATGTTAGAAAGGCCCAGGGCTCTAGTCGGGGGGGAGCTCTCAGGTACGGAGCTCCGGAAGAGAACCTCTAGGGGGCGGGGCGGTCACGTGGTGAAGCCCCTCCCCCTTCTTTACCCCGCCCTCTGCTTCGATCCTCATTCCGTTTGGGAATGAGGATGAAGCAGGAGGGTAAGTAGCCGGGCCTTCTGACACACTTCCGGTGATGTCAGGGGGTGTGGCCTTCTGTCACTTCCGGTGATGTCAGGGGGCGTGGCATATGCAAATAAGTTATGCTAATGAGTTATGCTAATGAGCTCCGGCAGCTCTTTTTCTACAACAAGACCCCTGGAAAGGCCTGTTATATAGAAGGCTTTCCTCTTGTAGGTCTGATATTGTTAGTAGATAACATAATAGGTACAAAGTTCATGATTCTGTAGTTCTTAAGGGCAAAACCTTGCAATGTCTGGGTCAGAGAAGATTTTAGTCTCGTATCAGTAAAAAACACTTTGGTTTGGGATATGAAGAATCCTTGCCCATTATCATTTAGGTTACCTTAAGTGAACACTTAGGTTTTACATAGATTTGATGTAGATATATGTTTCTTTACATCTGGCAAATCAGAGGCTTATTACTCAAATTACCATGTCTTTTGTAACCAATTATGCTTTTTGAATATTGTTTTCTTGATGATATCAGTCCATGTATATAATATCATGTATTTCCTGAATATGTTCAGAATATGTTCAAGAAGAAGAAGAAGATGAAGAAGAAGAAAAAGAAGAAAGTTGTCAATTTTTGATGAGTTATTTGGTCCAATTGTTTTCCTGTTAATTGAAGCATATCTCCTGGATATGCTGAGAAGAAAGTAGTCAATTTTGGATGGACTATTTGGTCCAACTGTTTTCTTGTTAACCGAAATAAAACCTAGATCTTCCTCCTCATTTGACTTCATTTTTGACATGGAATCTAATATGTACGTGGCTGGTTGGCTTAGGCTGAGTTGGCTGAAGCTAAACCCGGCGAAGACGGAGGTCCTGTGCCTGAGTCTGGGCAGTTCGAGGTTGGGGCTCCTGCTCCCAGCCTTCGATGGGGTACCATTGGTGTCTGCACCGGTGGCTAGGAGCCTGGGAGTGCTACTGGAATCCTCCTTGGCAATGGAGGCCCAGGTAGCAGCCATTGCTAGGTTGGCCTTTTATCATCTGCGGCTGGTCCGGCAGTTAACTCCCTTCCTCGATCGCGCCGACCTGGCTACAGTGATCCATGCGACGGTCACCTCGAAGCTAGACTATTGTAATGCTCTCTACATGGGGCTTACCTTGGTGCAAATCCGGAGGTTGCAGCTAGTGCAGAACACCACGGCCAGGCTATTGCTGTGTCTCCCTAGATGGGAGCACATCCAGACTGCGCTGAAGGCCCAGCGAGCTGCCAACAGTATACCGAATTCGCTTCAAGGTGCTGGTACTTACCTTTAAAGCCCTATATGGCCAGGGTCTGACATACCTGAGGAACTGCCTTTCCCCATATATATGCCAGCGAGCACTATGGTCAGGGACGCAACATCGACTGGTCATTCCAGGCCCTAGGGAGGCCAGGTTCACTGCCACTAGAGCCAGGGCTTTCTCAATGGCGGCTCCTTACTGGTGGAATGAGCTCCCGGAAGCGATCAGGGCCCTGTGGGATCTTATGCAGTTCCACAGGGCCTGCAAGACGGAACTCTTCCACCAGGCTTTCAACTAGGAGCTGCCGTTATTACCACCAACAACCACCACTGATATCTGTGTAGAGACTGGCTGTAGTGAGGCAGAGTCAAACCACCTGCGAGCCAGTAGCTGTGCAGCTACATGATATGCTATGCTATCTTGGTAAACAACAACTACAGAGTACATTTATTTAAATGTTGATTGTTTAAATGTTTTTTAAATGTTTTAAATGTTTTAATAATGTTTTGAGCTTTAATGTGTTATATAAGAATCTGGCATCGAGCCAGGCAGTGCGAGCCGTCCTGAGCCCACTTGCGCGGAGGGCGGATTATAAATATACGAAATAAAAATAAATAAATAAATGTACAACAGATGTATTCTAGTCTGTGGGTTTTCATATGATGCCTTGAAACTAGAGATGCCAGCCTCCAGGTGGGGCCTGGGGATTCCCCAGTATTACAGCTCATCTCTAGACCACAGAGACCAGTTCCTCTGTGGATAATGGATTCTTTGGAGGATGGACTCTATGGCATGGTAACTCACTGAGGTCCCTGGTCTATACAGGCACCATCCCTAAATCTCCAAGGGTTTCCCAACCTGGTATTGGCAACCCTAACCCCCCATCCCCTGCCAATGGCTGGGGTTACCTGGCAACCCTACTTGAAACACGCCTACTTCTAATAGTGTAAGGAACTGGAACTGACTTGCAGACCTAGACTGGTCTAGGAAAAATGTTTATCGTTCTAATATTAATTTTCATATGCATCTTACAATTGGAATGGTCATGTTTTTTATTTCTAGAATCTATAAAAACATGCCTGTCTCTCTTGTAATTTATCACTTGTAGGTTTGCTTGAAATTTTGCCAGGTATGCAATCTGTATGGGACTGTGAAGTGTTAAGTAGGCAATCTGATGTTGGAATGAAACAGAAAATTTCAACTCTGACTTCATTCTCAGAAAATCTAGTACAACTGCTACTGCAAGTTTTCAGAGAATCCAAGATCTGAAAATCCGAAAGGTTACTAAATGCTAGGCATTATCAGACAAGATTACGATGCTGCAATAGGTTGACATCCATTTCCTTAACACACACGAAAGATGAGACTTTTAGATTGTTGTCAAGACCATCTGTTCTTAGGTGAACCCTATTTGGTGAGGGAGAAGTAATGATGAAATCCCTATTGCTACTATTAAAGACATTGATTTTGCCAAGTGTCTTCAATTTACAGGGAGCTGGAGACATATTTTGGATTGCTGCTGTTACTAATTGTCTCTTGTTAAAGAAGCTATACAAGAGTCAGCAAAATGCTCTTCTTAATGTATGCTATTATTTATGACACCCATAAGCCATAAGCATTTATTACAAATGGAAAAATCAGGATGCTTATTGAGAATGGCTTAAAGGGGTTTTCTTTTTTTTGGTTTTTTAAAATTATTGCATTACACTATTCCTCCTTAAACAGACAAAGGCTTAGGATATAATCACATAGCCCAGCTGCTGTGATGACAATGTGGGTTAAGTGGTGTCAGGATCCAACTCTCTGTGTAGTAAACTGATTGCAATGTTTTTTACTAGTAGAATTTGAAACTGACTTCACATTTAAACACCATGACTTAAAAGATGGTATCTTCACACAAACATCTCAGAGGATGAAGAAAATATTGACTTGTTTTCATTGTACATAAAAAACCACACAAAATGTGTTCATGATACACACAAACCTACAATACTATTTATTTATTATCAGATTTATACTCCACCCTCCCAGTCGGGAAATGTATCAAAATATAAAAAGAAACAAAAGCGAGCAGAAGTACTCATCCGTAAGTTAACTACAAGAACACAAGAAGCCTTTTCAGCCTCAGCACATACATTCATAAGTACTCTTATCAGGGGTTTGCCAAGCCCTTTGGAGTAATACATGAATAATTTCTTGTAAAGCACTTCCATGTCTTTCTTCCTCTAATACACACACACACACTCATCATCTACAACATCTTTCTGAAACTGCACAGGCATTTTCAAGATCAATCTGCCCTGTATAATGTTTGCCGACCACACTTGATACAATAAGGGAACTGGAAGACCCTTGGCCATCTTTGGGTCCAGTATTGGACATGCCCCCTAAATCCCTGCCCATCATAGCTGGTTAAAGCCTGTGGTGATGAAATATGGATCCCCCTGAGAGAGATCATCAACCTGTCTCTATCAATGGGGACCTTCCTAGGGCGACTGAAGGAGGCAGTGGTCTGTCCTTTCCTAAAAAAACCCCACCACCTTTGGACCCCATGGTCCTTAATAACTACCACCCAGTGTCCAATATACTGTTCCCAGGTAAGGTAGTGGAGAGGGCAGTGGTGACACAGCTCCAGGTCTTCCTGGAGGAAGCTAATATCTTGGATCCCTTCCTGTCCATTTTTTGCCCTGCCTATGGGACAGAGACAGTGTTGGTCGCCGTGGTAGATAATCTTCAAAGACAACTGGAATGAGGCAGATCAGTGCTGCTGATACTTCTTGACCTGTCAGCAGTGTCCAATATGGTTGACTATGATGTGCTGACCCACTGTCTCACCAATGTGGAGATAGGGGGGCTTGCCTTGAAGTGGCTGGCCTCCTTTCTCTAAGGGCGGGGACAGAGGGTAGTACTTGGAGGGGACTTATCTCAGCGACACCCACTGGAATGTGGTGTGCTGCAGGGAGTGATTCTCACCCCAATATTGTTAAATATCTACATGCACCCCCTCGCCCAGATAATCTGGAGGTATGGGCTGGGTTGTCACCAATATGCAGATGACACCCAGTTCTGTCTACTGATGAATGGCTGCCTGTACTCTGCCTGAGAAAATCTGGACAGGGCATTACAAGCCATGGCTGGCTGGTTGCAACAGAGCCAACTGAAACTGAATCCATCGAAGACAGAGGTCCTGCACCTGGGTTGCAGGGGATTGGGAATTGGGCTCCCAACCTTTGTTGGGCCCCATTGGTGCTACTGTCAGTCAGTCGGTCAGTCAGTTAGCCTTTATTGGCATAAAACAATACCTTAAAAGAGGATTACTATAATAAAATATACATATAAAACCATATAAGACCATACATATAAAACCAAGTATTTTGCAAACTACATAGTATTTCATAATGTTACATAAAACAATTTGTTACAAAGTGTTGCTCATTTAGATAGTTTTTCCTGATGTAGCTTTATATCTGATTGTAAAAACATGGCTACCTTCACTGATATTTCAGTAGGAGAGTCATTTGGAAGACAATGCACTTTTATAGCATCAGGAAGGTCTGTCATGTTGGCTAAAATAGGGTTTAAATATCTAAAATGTATATCTACATAAAACTGGCAGTGCAAACAGATATGTGAAACTGTCTCGATGCATCCAGCGTTAAAATGGCAAAGTCTAGACGTATATGCTATATTATTATATCTCCCATGCAAGACTGCTGATGGTAGTGCATTGAATCTTGCTAGTGAAAAAGCTCTGCGCTGTTGTGGGGTTTGTATAGGTATGGGGCCATTCGGCCTACCGTGAGGGGAATCTCAAAGTTCAAAGGGGAGCAAGATTTGTTGGCTAAGCTGTATAGCCTTTGTGTTTCAATGTCAGGGAGCATAAGCAGTGAGTCCAATGGGATGCCCATGGCAGTTATTTTGTTCTCAATGTGTGGTAGCCAGTTAGACATGTTTGACTCTGTGAGCAATTGTTGTATAAGGCTCCCTTGGTCTACATTGTAATGTAGACACAGCCAATATTTTATTGTCATTAGCCATGCACCAGATTCCACAGAATTTAACCCAGTTTCTAAACACAAGGCTGCATAAGGTACACAGCGTGACATTCCCATGATCTTTCGAAGAAAGATTGAACACGTTCTATTGTGCCATTAAGTGCACTTATCCATATTGGAATACCATACATGAGTCGGGGGTTACTTTGGCCTTGAAGACTCCTAATGCAGCTGGTATAAATTGATTGCCTCTGGTGTAGAAGAATTGGGAAATGGCAGAAGCATTTATGTTGGCCATATTTATTGCTGAATTACACTGTACAGACTAAGTATCTAAATTTTTTAACTTGTTCAATTTGTTTGCCTCCAATTGTCCATTTGAATGGTTTCCAAGTTTTGGAAAAGACAAGTATTTTTGATTTTTCATGGTTTAAAAGTAATTTATTTGTTATAAAATATGAAAAACATCTATTTAGTGAACGCTTTAAGCCAACTTTGGAGCAGGACAATAGTACCGTGTCATCCGCATACAGTACTAGAGGGACATGGACAGAGCCCAGTCTAGGAGCATGGCAATCAACAGCTTTGAGGTAAGGGGAGAGATCGTTAAGGAACAGGTTAAATAGAAAGGGTGCTAATATACAGCCTTGTTTGACTCCTTTATTTGAAGGTGCTGGTGTCAAAGGTGAAGAGCCCGGGGGTGCTCCTGGATGCCTCTCTGACTATGGAGGCCCAGGTCATGACCACTTCCAGGTCTTCCTTCTTTCATCTGAGACATATCAGGCAGTTGGCCCCATATCTCACCCTCACAGGACCTGGCTACAGACACACATGCAATTGTCACTTCCAAATTGGATTACTGTAATTCTCTCTACATGAGCTGCCCTTGGCTCTGCTCCAAAAACTGCAGTTGGTGCAGAACGCAGCAGCACGGGTGTTGACTTCATTGTCTATTCGGACGTGTATCCACCCTGTGCTGCGTGAACTGCAGTGGCTGCCTATTGAGTACTGGATCCATCTCAAGATGCTAGTGCTTACCTTCAAAGCCCTATATGGCCAAAGGCCTGCATATCTTTGAGACCGCCTATCACCTTATGAGCCCTGTGGGACATTACAATCTGTGAATCAGCATCTCCTGGTGGTCCTCAGCCCCAGGGACATTAGTCTTGCCTCAGCTAGGTGGAATGAGCTCCCATGTGAGATCAGGGCCCTGCGGGACCTTTTCAGTTCTGCAGGGCCTGCACAATGGAGCTCTTCTGCCAAGCTTTTAGATGAGGCGGTGGGCATCCACCCAGATCTGAATAACCATCTGGAACACTAATTTGTGGTAGACTGCATCTGTTGAGTGCTCTGATTAGGAGTATTGGAAATCACAATCTATATTTTAATTTTGATGTATTTTAATTGGTTTTAACTACTATTTTTCATATTTATGTGATTGTATATTTGGTATGATGGAACCAGCCCTAAGCCTGCTATGTGGGGAGGGTGGGATATAAAATAAATAAATAAATAAATAAATAAATAATAAGCCTCTATGCAATTATTCCATTTTTGGTGTGTGTGTTTCTTTAAATGTTTAGTGTGACTGCAGTAATGTAAGGAGAGTGATAGAGGGAGACAAGTGTGATGTGATTGGCTGATGACTGAGAGTGTGGGAGGAGAGATGTCTATGAGGGGATTCTGTGTTCTTGAAGAGATGAGTGTGGAGTGTATGTGTGACAGAGGAAGCAGTTGGAGCTTAGTTTAGCCTGTGTGGCTATATGAAAAAGAGAGTTCAGCCTGTAGGGCTATATGAGCAAGAGAGTTCAGCCTGTGTGGCTATATATGAGAGATAAGCCTGTCAGAGTTGAGTTTTGGTGTATGAGAGACTGTGTGTGACGCCAAGCTTTGTCAGTTATATCTTCTTTCTTCAAAAACATTTCAAAAATACCCAGAAACCTATTTTGTTCTTTTATAAATAAATCAATATTTGGTTAAACCTATCCCAGCAATCAGAACAGTCCTTCCTCAGGGCCACAAAGTCCTCTGAAGCGTCCAGACACTGGGTCATTCTACCAAAATAGAGAGTTGGATTTTTTAATTCCTGGTGGCAGCAGAAATCTCCTAAGTTCATGTACACAGACTGTGGTTTAAAGGAGAAACAGTCTCCCCAATAAGCTGGGGGGCCACACTCTACATGTGGTCTACTGGACTTACAAGAGAACATGGGTGACAGCAATCATGACCTAGCCACAGTGATCCATGCAACGGTCACCTCCAGGTTAGACTACTGTAATTCACTCTACGTAGGGCTACCATTGAGACTGACCCAGAAATTACAACTGGTCCAGAATGCAGCTGCGTGAGTTCTAACAGAAACTCCATTGATAGTCCACATTCAACTGGTGCTCTGCCAGCTGCATCCAGGTTGAATACCAGATCAGATTCAAGTTGTTGGTATTGACCTTCAAAGCCCTACATGGTTTCAGACCAATGTATCTATGGGACCGTCTCTCCTGGTATATCCCCCAAAGAGCACTTCACTCAGGAGAGAAGAACTCACTGGTGATCCCTGGCTGAAAAAGTATCCAACTGCCTTCAACCAGAGCCAGGGCTTTTTTGGCCCTGGTGCTTACTTGGTGGAATTCTTTGCCAAATGACATCTGGACCCTGTGGGACTTAATGCAATTCCACAGGGCCTGCAAAACAGAGATGTTTCGTCAAGTATGTGGTTGAGGATAGCAAAAGCCTGGCTCCTCCTTCCTCCTCTCCCCACTGGGAAAGGCTATTAAACTGTATACTCATATATCATCTGTACATTCTTGCTGAATTTTTAAAATGTCTTAACTGAATTTCATATTTAAATTTGTATATTGGAAATGTTGTACCCTGCCTTGAACCCTGTGGTACAGGTGAGGGTGGGTTATAAAACAAACAAACAAACAAACCATCTAGAAAGGTAGCTCTGCTCTCTCTAGCTTGGAATCCTCATTAATAATAGTATTTTAACAGTGCAATCCTAAACAGAGTTACTCAAGGTTTATTGTACGTATGATTTAAATGTATGGCATCTTCACTTGTTGTTATTCATGAGCAACAACTTCAGTTTAATCATGCATTTCTTTCCCATAGTCACTTACGCCATGTGGCTAAACAAACCAGCAGTCATATTAGTGCCAGAATAGAAACATATTAAACACAGTGATGAAACAAACAAACCTTCCACTTTCATTGATACGGAAGATGTAGTATTACTCACCTTACCCACTACAAAGCAAGTGAACATATTGTCTTACACTTGACCTATTTTTTAAAGAGTTCACAGTTCTGCAGGGCTTGTAAAATGGAGCTCTTCCACCAGGCTTTTGGAGCCGCCACCACTAATACCTCTACCACCAACAATTGATATCTATGCTGGCAGAACCCTGACCTGCTGGTCCCTCAGGTATTACCCGAGCCAATCATCCGAGACAGCCAAAGAAGGCCAAAGAGCTGACCGTAAAAGGAGGAATGTTGCTAGCACTTTATTATGTCTGAGTTTTAACACTGTAATATATTAATTTATGTGATTTTATGTGATTGTATTATTGGAATTTTATTCTGTCTGTAAGCCGCCCTGAGCTGGCCTAGGCCGGGAGGGCGGGGTAAAAATCTAACAAATAAATAGATCTCTCTCTACACACAGAGCACTGATTTGCATGCTGGGACAGTTAAGAGATTAAAAACTCCAGACTTGCCTTTTTAATAATGTTCTCTCTCTCTCTCTCTCTCTCTCTCTCTCTCTCTCTCTCTCTCTCTCTCTGTGTGTGTGTGTGTGTGTGTGTGTGTGTTTACATGCAAAAAAAAAACCCATCATAATCCTTCGGGGCTGGCTTGGCCATAAATCAAGAGAAATAATAATTCCATTCACCCACTATCTATCAAGCACAGAAAGAAAGAAATAGTACCCAGATATAGGCTTACTTATCTTTTCTTAGGGACTGTTTCATTATACCATTGCACTGTGATTATCATGGTAAATGGTGCAGACAGAGGTAAAAGCAAAGTAGGAAGCCATAATCTTAGTGCTAGACAAGGCATGAATGTGTTTCCCAGTGGAAACCCTAAATCACAAACTGGTAGTATAAACTGAATCCTCAGAATGATAGATGATAGATAGAGGATAGATAGACAGACAGACAGACGGACAATCTTGCTTCTAGCCCTCACAGATCAAACTGCATAGGAAAGCCACAGAAACCAGCATGTCTTTCAGCCCCAGGACCATTTCCTTCTATCCCTACAATCCCTGGTGTTGTATAGGCTGTCACCTTCTCTTCTGGAACTAACAGGTTTGGGACACCCTGCTCCCTTTCTCACAAAGTAGGCTACTGAGTCACAAGAAGTTTGGATATATCATGCATTGCAAAGTGAACCTAAATGGCCAGACATGGCAGGAATCTCCATGGATGCACCAACATTATTAATGAGAGATTTGCCCAGGGTGACAGAAGAGTTCATTATCCACAGAACATTTTGAGGATGGGTGAACTTATGGCAAGACAGCTGGTGAGTAGGATGAGGGATTTTCAAAGACAGACAGATCCACAGCTTTAGGAATTTCTACTCCATTTATTTTTATTAAGCCTCATAAACACAGAATCATATATCTGCATATACTGGGAGACTAGTTCATAGACTTACATGACTCATTATAAGATGTTCTTTGACAACATTCATCTCAAACATCCTTGTTCGTAATAAGATCCCATTTCTCCTAGTTAGGTACTTCTAAACTGTCCTATAGCTTTTCATCTTACTAGAACTATGTACAAATTTGTGATGAAAACCATATATACAAATTGAATTACTTTATTTCCCCACATCCCAAACCTATTTACTTAGAAGTAATTCCCATTGATTTCAATAGGAGTTACTTCCAAGTAAATATGCCAAGGATTGTAGCCCAACTATCTATATATCTAATTCTCAACAGTCCCCTCTGCCTGCAGATACTTATTTCCACAAACAGAGGGCACACTCTCCCCAAACAGGTTTTTCTACAGAATCAGGGGATTCTATGGGTCTGAAGAAAAAATCCAAAAAGTAAAAAAATAAACTCAGAGAGATTGAATTCCCCCTTAATACCTTTTGAAATGGCAGGCACAGGGATCTACTCCAGGCCCTGCTGAATGGCAGTGAGAGATAGACTGGCTGATAGTCAGAGAGAGACAGAGACAGATAATGAGTGGGGGAAGAGGGGAGGAAGCAAAAGCAGAACTGGAGTTGGGATTGCAGATGATTCCTCCTGCAGTATGAATGGCTAAATAGCAGGGGGACATTTTAAAAGGACATCTGAGCTTCTCACCCATACCTGGATACATCAGTTCATAACACTATTATTCAGTAATTATGAAGCACACTAAATGTGTTGTCGTGTAGTTTGTCTGCAACAGAACCTCTTTTTTTGTGTGTATGCAGTAATGTTATAACATCGTAACATTGTAAAAAAGGTCTGGATGTATCATGGGGAGTAGCATGGTTCCTGCCTTTTCAAAGGTCCCCTGCTCTTCCTTAGTGATCAACTAAGAAAATGGTTGGTGATTGTCAAACTGGATACATTAATTCATAACACTGGGGAATTTCAGACAGGTGCTTTCTCCCGGTAGGGAACCGATTCTCAACCGGGTGCTGGTCTGTCATTTCAGACAGAACCCGGTTGAGAATGGGTTCCCTACCGGGATCTGACTGCCATTTCACACTCAAAAGTCTCTGTTCCGTATAGGAACCGGGAGGGAAGCGATTTACCTGTCAACCGCTTCCGAGGAGTCTCCCGTTCCCTCTCCCGGTTCCGATACGGTTCTTTCCCGCCTTTTTTCGGCCGCGCGGGCTTTTTTTTTTTGAACGTTCGGCTTATATCGATATATCGATATAACGCTATAGCGATCCCATTGGAATACATTGGAATACTGGTATATCGATATATCGCTATAAGACGGACTTTTTAAAAAAAAAAAAAACCGTGGGGAAACAAAGCGGTGCGCGTGTGAAACGCCGAACCGCTTGTGAATCGGCTCCTTTCCGGTAGGGGCAAGCCATGTGTGAAACGGCAGCCCTGTACCGGTTCATCTGGAAACGGAAGACTCCCGGCTTGAAACCGGGAGAAGACAGGTAATGTGAAATTCCCCACTGTTACTCAATAATTATGAAATACACTAAATGTGTCCTTGTGTACTTTGTCAGTGACGGAACCTCCTTTTTTGCATATTCAGTAATGTTATAACATCATAACATTTATTTTTTGAAATTTATTTTCATTTTCCACTATAACAAAAGTTCATATCATATCATTTTCACTTTCGGTTACAACTTATAATATCCATTACGTCTTTCACATTTAACAACTTCATAACATTGAATGGGAAAAAAGGCTGCCATTTCAAAGGTCCTGTGCTCCTCCTTAGTTGCCAACTAAGGAAATGGCCAGTGAATATTCCCATAAAATCCTAATGAAAATAGTGTTTTGTTCATAATCATTGAACTAGATAAACCAATTCATAACAGTGTTACTCAGTAATTATGAAGCATGCTAAATGTGTCATCATGTACTTCATCAGCAACAGAACCTTCTTTTTTGCATATGCAATAATGTTACAATATAACATCTCTCCCTTATATATAAAGCCATAGTCGGCTCCAACGTTCCAAAATGCACACCTTTAGTGTATGGACGCTTGAACTGTCAGTCAGAAGACACTGCCTGGGTTGACTGGCTGCTTTGTGCAGTCCCGCCCAGCGTTTCAAGGTCTTTTGCATATGGAAGCTGATTGGACTTCACTCCATTCCACACCTCAAACTCCCCCCCCCAAGGCAGTTGGAATTGCCAGTTGCATATGGAACCTACTGTATTCTGAGGTAAAATATGTCCTCACTCACAACACATCACTTCCCCTTCAAAAGAAACAAACCCAATAACACAATCATGTCACATCACAAAGAAGACAGATCACACCACAAGCAGAATACCACAAGACAAAACAAGATATGAAAAGGTGCCAGCAGTCACGCCATTACTGCCACAGAGAGCGCTTCAGAGGATGGTGTGCAGGTCCCAGGTTCATGTTTTAAAAGCTGCCTGGGGGATTATGGACCATTTACACACTTTCAACCTTAACATACCTCACAGGGTAGTTGTGCGGATCATACGGGGGAGAGGATACTGATGTCAGCTGCTTTGGTTCCCACTGCAGGGAAAGACTGCCCTTTCCCTAGGCAGAGGCTGGAGGGGGGGGAATGTAAACCTGAACAAAGACAGGCAGAGAAAGGTAGGCTGATGGTTGCCTGGAAAGGACATAGGGTTGCCAACTCCAGGTTGGAAACTTCCAGGATATTTAAGGGATGCAGCCTGCTGTGGGTGGAGTCTGAGGAGGAGGAGGAAGAGGGGGACCTCAGACAGATACAATGCCATACTCCCCACCCTCCAAACAAGCTGTTGCCAGTCTCCAGGTGACAGCTGGAGAGCTCTTAAAGCTCTGGTGCTAATTCAAAGTGTTGCAATGTATCGACAGAGTAGTGTTTTGGAAAATCTTTAGGAA